>NW_022437023.1:6786163-6811068 GCF_009761245.1 Sapajus apella
CCCAGGCTGGAGTGCAATGGCGCGATCTCGGCTCACCGCAACCTCCGCCTCCTGGGTCCAGGCAATTCTCCTGCCTCAGCCTCCTGAGTTGCTGGGATTACAGGCACATGCCACCATGCCCAACTGATTTTTGTATTTTTAGTAGAGACGGGGTTTCACCATGTTGACCAGGATGGTCTCGATCTCCTGACCTCATGATCCACCCGCCTCGGCCTCCCAAAGTGCTGGGATTACAGGCGTGAGCCACCGCGCCCGGCCTGAGAACCATGTTCTCGTTGCTCACGGCAGTTCAAACAGTCCCTGGGCCCTTGCTGATAGGATTGGGAATACCTACAGGCAGCTCAGATTTATTTCCTTCTGTATCTTGATTACTGTGTACCTAGCTCATGCCACTGGTTATCAATGGGAGCAATAAAAACCTATCATAATCTACCTGAATACTGCAAATAAAGATGATTGACAACTCTGCTGAAGGTTGCTGGCATCAGGTCTGGGATAGTCTTCTCTGCGAGGACAGAGGCACTTTAAAGGCAAAGAAAGGACCAGGACTGGGGGCAGGACTCCATGCATGGCACTGCCTCAGAACATGATCCCCATGTGCTATTTGTGTCTTTAAGGGCCCACGAAGCATGAGAGTGATGCGGAAACATCTGCTCAGTCAAAGCAGGCTTCTGGCAAGAAGAGATGAGCACCGTACATATCCATCAATTGATGGCTGGGAGAAAGATGGCTGCTGAGAGGAAGGAGTGCTTCTGCAGGAATGTTGAAGCCAATGCAGAAACTTTCTGGCCACGTGGCCTTGGGAAGATAATTTAGCTTTCTGAGTTTCAGTTTCATTTTCCTGGATAATGGGCATAATAAAAGTACTTACCTCATAGGATGGTTGTGAGGATTAAATGAGTTCATGTAAGTAACGTGCTCAGAATAGTGATGGCATGCCGTTAGCTCTGTCTCATCTAGCTAGTTAGAGGACAATGATGCCTGTGGTGGTGGTGGTGATGATGCTGATGCTGATGCTGATGATGGTAATAGAGATTTTATCAATTTTCTAGAACTGCCCTAACAAAGTTCCACAAACTAGGTGGCTTAAACAACAGAAATGTATTGTCTCGGCCGGGTGTGGTGGCTCACACCTGTAATCCCAGCACTTTGGGGGTCCAAAGCAGGCAGATCACCTGAGGCCAGGAGTTGAAGATCAGCCTGGCAACATGGCAAAACCCTGTCTCTACTAAAAATACAAAGTTAGCCAGGTGTGGTGGTGGGCGCCTATAATCCCAGCTACTTGGGAGGCTGAGGCGAGAGAATCACTTGAACCCGGGGGCAGAGGTTGCTGTGAGCTGAGACCAAGCCACTGCACTCCAGCCTGGGCTAAAGAGGAAGACTCTGTCTCAAAAAAAAAAAAAAAAATTGTCTCACAATTCTCGAGACTAGAAGTTCAAGATCAAGGTGTCAGAAGCATTGGTTTCTTCTCAAGGTTATGAGGAAGAATCTGTTTGACGCCTCTCTCCCTGCTTCTGGTGATTTGTGGGTAATCTTTGGCTTGTAGACTGCAATAGTTTAAATGTTCCCTCCAAAACCCATATTGAAACTTAATCCCCAATGTGGCAGTGTTGAGTGGTGAGGTCTTTAAGAGGTGATTGTGTCATGAAGTCTCTGTCCTCATAATTTGTGGATTAATGGATTAAGGGGCTAATGGGTTATTATAGGAGGGGGACTGGTGGCTTTATAAGAAGAGTAAGAGAGACCTGTCAACTTAAAAATGACAAATCCATAAATGTAGAAAGAAGAGCTCTAAATTTTTTTTTTTTTTTTTTTTGAGAGAGAGAGTCTTGCTCTGTTGCCCAGGCTGGAGTGCAGTGGCATGATCTTGGCTCATTGCAACCTCTACCTCCTGAGGTGATTCTCTTGCCTCAGCCTCCCAAGTAGCTGGGATTACAGTCGTGTGCCACGATGCCCAACTACTTTTTGTATTTTTAGTAGAGGTGGGTAGCTCAGAATGTGACCATTATTTGGAAATAGAATTTTTGCAGAAGCAAGTGAAGATGAGGTCATGAGAACGGACCCTGATTCAGTGTGACTTATGTCCTCATAAAACAAGGGAAATTTGAACACAGAAAGACACACACAGGGAAAATGCCATGTGAACATGAAGGCAGAGATCAAGGTGATGGGTCTATGTCTTAGTCAGCTTTCTGTTGCTTATAACAGAATACTTGAAACTGGCAAATTTATGAAGAAAAGGAATGTATTTCTTACAGTTATGGTCCCAAATTCCTGGCTTCAAGTGAACCGCCCACCCTAGCCTCCCAAAGTTCTGGGGTTACAGGCATGAGCCTGGCCACAAGAGCTCTCAATATAAAGGGCTATGGTTTGCAAGGTGGCCATTCTGACAGGTGAGAAGTGCAGCCTCTGGCAGGGTACATTAGCAGACACTTGGAGGGTGGGGAGGGTGGGACAGGGATTTCTGCTGAATGGGTTGGCCAAATATACATATTCAACAGGTTATAGGAAGAGCTATAAATATTCACAAAAGGGGGATGCACATATAAACAAACATGCATATTACATGTATCTCATGCTCACTTTTGGGTGGAGACTTAACATTTAACATTAATATTACAATTAGGCCCTATGGGTTACTGAAATCAGTCTTTTGTCCAATCAAAGCTTTAGTAAGGCTGGTGGAACAGGAGGCCAGGTAGTCGGTGTCTGGCTGTGGATGGTCTGCAATTGTTTCAGTATTGCTTATCTCCAGGCCAGTGATTGTTTAGCTGCTAGAGAAGAAGGAACCCCTTGTGACAGCTAGAATATAGGTTCTTCTTTTTTTTTTTTTTTTTTTTTTTTTTGAGACGGAGTCTTGCTCTGCCACCCAGGCTGAGTGCAGTGATGCGATCTCGGCTCACCGCAACCTCTGCCTCCCAGGTTCAAGCAATTCCCCTGCCTCAGCCTCCCAAGTAGCTGGGATGACAGGTGCCTGCCACTATGCCTGGCTAAGTTTTATATTTTTAGTAGAGACGGGGTTTCTCTATATTGGTCAGGCTGGACTTGAACTCCCGACCTCAGGTGATCCGCCTACCTTGGCCTCCCAAAGTGCTGGGATTACAGGCCTGACCCACTGTGCCAAGCCACATAGCATATTCTTTAAGTGTAGGGGTGTGTGACTTAATTCATGCCGGGCATGGCCTTAGGTCCTGTTCATACTCTGGAATCTTATTGCTACAGAGTCCATTCCGTCATTCTTATAATCTCCATTTTAACATGAATGCTGGTCAGTTGTGCCTAAACCACAAAAGGGAGGGGGTAGAACAGGGCATATCTGACCTCCCATTCTATCATGACTGGGAACTCAGTTTTTAAGATTTCTCTGGGATTCTTTTGGCCAAGGGGATCCACTCAGTTGGTTGGGAGGCTTAGGACTTTATTTTTAGTTCTCAGACCTGAGCCAGAAGGTCAGCATGCTCAGCTTTCTTGCCATGTGATGACCTACACTACCTCGGGATCCCACAAAGAGTCCCCTCTAGCAGGAAGGATCTCACCAGTGCAGCCCCTCAACCTTAGACTTCTCAGCCTCCATAACTTTAAGAAAGAAATTCCTTTTCTTTATAAATTTGCCAGTTTCAAGTATTCTGTTATGAGCAACAGAAAGCCGACTAAGACATAGACCCATCACCTTGATCTCTGCCTTCATGTTGACATGGCATTTTCCCTGTGTGTGTCTTTCTCTGTGTCCAAATTTCCCTTGTTTTATGAGGACATAAGTCACACTGAATCAGGGTCCGTTCTCATGACCTCATCTTCACTTGCTTCTGCAAAGATCCTATTTCCAAATAACGGTCACATTCCGAGCTACTGGGAGTTGGGACTTAAACATCTTTTGGGTGGACACAATTACCCATAACAGTGATAATGATGTTGGTGATGGTGATGATGATGATGAAGGTGAAAGTGAAGGAGGGGAGAAGACAGATGCTCTTGGAGATAGAATTCCATACTGCAGGCCGGGCGCGGTGGCTCACGCCTGTAATCCCAGCACTTTGGGAGGCCGAGGCGGGTGGATCACGAGGTCAAGAGATCGAGACCATCCTGGTCAACATGGTGAAACCCCGTCTCTACCAAAAATACAAAAAATTAGCTGGGCATGGTGGTGCGCGCCTGTAATCCCAGCGACTCAGGAGGCTGAGGCAGGAGAATTGCCTGAACCCAGGAGGCGGAGGTTTCGGTGAGCGGAGATCGCGCCATTGCACTCCAGCCTGGGTAACAAGAGTGAAACTCCGTCTCGAAAGAAGGCAGGCTTATATGTCATAATAAGAATTCCATACTGCACTTTGAATCCTCTTATTTCCAAGGTGGAAGACCCTCAGGGACCTTCTACCTGGGACACCCCCGGCAACGCTACTATTTTTCAGTTTGTTACTCCTCCTTTCCCTCCTCCAAGTTGAGCTTCAGTGTTAGTCTCAGAGAGGCCATCTATGACCGCCACATCCAAAGTGGCTTCCTACATTCTTCTGTCTACAGCCCCTACACAGGCCTCTTCACAACCACAATTACATAGCAATTTGTTGGTTTACGGGTGTGATATCTGTCCTTTCCATTAGACTCTGCCTTGAGGGTAAGGATCTTGTCTGTTTTGCTCACCAAAGTACATCCAGCCATTAGTACTGTGGGTGGCATAGAGTAGAGGCTTAATACAGATCTGTTAGCCAGGCACGGTGGCTCATGCCTGTAATCCCAGCACTTTGGGAGGCTGAGGCGGGCGGATCACGAGGTCAGGGGTTCAAGATCATCCCGGCCAACATGGTGAAACCCTGTCTCTACTAAAAATACAAAAATTAGCAAGGCGTTTGGCACGCGCCTGTAGTCCCAGCTACTTGGGAGGCTGAGGCGGAAGAATCGCTTGAACCCAGGAGGTGGAGGTTGCAGTGAACCAAGACTATGCCACTGTGCTCCAGCCTGGCAACAGAGCAAGACTCCATCTCAAAAACAAAAACAAAAATACAAAAATTAGCCAGGCGTAGTGGTGCACACCTATAATCCTAGCTACTTGGGAGGCTGAGGAAGGAGAATTGCTTGAACCTGGGCGGTGGAGGTTGTGTGAACCGTGGGCGTGCCATTGTACTCCAGCCTGGGTGACAGAGCGAGACTCTGTCTCAAAAACAAAAAACAAAAAACCCATATCTGTTAAATTAATGAATTAGAGAATCAACCAGAAAACAAATGAGACTGCAGGTGCCTTGTGAGTAGGCAATGGTCATGTCTTTTCTTTTTCTTGCCTCTGTCTGTCTGAAAGAAAGCTCCATGCACAGTGGGATTGGAAAAAAAAGGCTGTTTGTTGCCTTGCATCACACCTTGCCTATTTTCGGCCCATAATAAATACCTATAGCAATCAATTGCAGTTGACTTCACCCTGCCATGACTGGGTGACTTTGGGCTTGTGGTTCCCTATTCTGTTTTGAAGACAGAGGGCCACATGGTGTGGGAAGATCAGCCAGGGAGGCAGGAAGCAAGTTGTTTCAGCCAGGAGTGCTGTATCGATATTCCCAAGGCTCAGAGCAAGCAAAGCATGAGGCTACGTTGTTTTATAAGTTGCTGTGTAAACAGACAGCAGGGGAGCACTCAACTGTGACAGATGATAAGACATAACGTGTCATAAGTCAGCTTTCATCCCGGCTGAGCCCGTATTTAGTATTTTCTCAGGTGCGGCTCTTCCCTTGTCCCAGCATAGATTGCATCACCTGTTGCCCTGGGGGAGAAGGGGTTAATCTGGAGGATGGAAAATAAATAAGCACACACTCCATGGCAACACCACCGCTCCCACACTCAGAAGGCCCTCTCGGAGCAATGACCCTGTGCTACAAAACATATTACAACAGTCTCCTCTTCACCTTCTAGGCAGTTTGCAAAGCATTCAGGTACACGGCTTTATTATTATCCTAATCATTTACTTTGAAATCTTCTAAAATTTACAGAAACATTGCCAGAACAGTACATTCCCTTATCCCCTAAACCCTGATTCTTGAACATTTCACCATATCTGCTTTATCATCTTCTTTCTTTTTTGTTTTTGAGATGGAGTCTCACCCAGGCTGGAGTGCAGTGGTGCAATCTCGGTTCACGCAGACTCCGCCTCCTGGGTTCAAGTGATTCTCCTGCCTCAGCCTCCTGAGTAACTGAAAATACAGGTGCCTGACACCACACCCAGCTAATTTTTGTATTTTTAGTAGAGAAGGGGTTTCACCATATTGGTCAGGCTGGTCTTGAACTCCTGACCTCATGATCTGCCTACGTTGGCCTCCCAAAGTGCTGGGATTACAGGTGTGAGCCACCACATCCAACAGCCATCATCTTCTCTCTCTCTCTCTCTCTCTTTTTTTTTTTTAGAGATGGGATTTCACCATGTTGGCCAGAATGGGGTCTGGATCTCCTGACCTTGTGATCCACCCACCTCGGCCTCCTAAAGTGCTGGGATTACAGGTGTGAGCCACTGCGCCTGGCCACTTTTTGCAATTTATTGATGGTATTATTTTCTTCTTTTCCTCTAAAGTTTTTTTTAAAAACGAGATACAGGTGCAGAACATGTCCCATGGTGGTTTGCTGCATCTATTTTTCCATCCTCTAAGTTCCCTCCCCTCACCTAATGCCCACCAATAGGCCCTGCTATGTGTCATTCCCCTCTCTGTGTCCATGTGTTCTCAATGTTCAACTCCCACTTATGAGTGAGAACATGCAGTGTTTGATTTTCTGTTCTGTGTTAGTTTGTTGAGGACGATGGTTCCTGTGTTAGTTTACCGATCAGATGGTTGTAGATGTGTGGCATTATTTCTGAAGTTCTGCTTGGCCTATGTGTCTGTTTTGGTACTAGTACCATGCTGTTTTGGTTACTGTAGCCTTGTATTATAGTTTGAAGTCAGGTAGCGTGATGTCTCCAGCTTTGTTCTTTTTGCTTAAGATTGTCTTGGCTATACAGGGCCTTCTTTGATTCTATATGAAATTTAAAATAGTTTTTTTCTAATTCTGTGAAGAATGCCAATGGTGGTTTGATTGGAATAGCATTGAATCTATAAATTACTTTGAGCAGTATAGCCATTTTAATGATATTGTTTCTTCCTATTCATAAGAATGGAATGTTTTCCCATTTGTTTGGGTCCTCTCTTATTTCCTTGAGCAGTAGTTTGTAGGTCTCCTTGAAGAGGTCCTGCACATCACTTGTTAACTGTATTCCTAGGTATTTTATTCTCTTTGTAGAGATTGGAATGGGAGTTCATTCGTGATTTGGCTCATTGCTTGCCTATTGTTGGTGTAAAGGAATGCTTGTGATTTCTGCACATTGATTTTGTATTCTGAGACTTTGCTGAAGTTGCTTATTAGTTCAAGAAGTTTTTGGGCTGAGATGATGGGGTTTTCTAAATATAAAATCGTGTCATCTGCAGAGACAACTTAACTTCCTCTCTTCCTATTTGAATATCCTTTATTTCTTTCTCTTGCCTGATTGCCCTGGCCAGAACTTCCAATACTATGTTGAATAGGAGCGGTGAGAGAGGCCATCCTTGTCTTGTACCTGTTTTCAAAGGGAATGCTTCCAGCTTTTGCCCATTCAGGTTGTGGGTTTGTCATAAATAGTTCCTATTATTTTGAGATATGTTTTATCAATACTTAGTTTATTGAGAGTTTTTTACATAAAGGGATGTTGAGCTTATTGAAGGCCTTTTCTGCATCTATTGAGATAATCATGTGGTTTTTGTCTTTAGTTCTGTTTATGTGATAGATTAAGTTTATTGACTTGCATATGTTGAACCAGCCTTGCACCTTGATTCTTGAACATTTCACCACATCTGCTTCATCATCCTCTCTTTTTATAGACGCCCACTCATCTTTTTCTTTTTCTTTTTTTTTTTTTTTCCTGAGGCAGTGTCTTACTCTATCACCCAGGCTAGAGTACGGTAGTGCAATTGTAGCTTACTGCAATCTTGAACTCCCGGGCTCAAGCGATATTCCAGCCTCCATCTCCCGAGCAGCCAAGACTATTGGCATGTGCCGCCATGCCTGGATAATTTTTTAAATCCTTTGTAGTTGGGGGTGGTTTCCCAATATTGCCCAGGCTGGTCTTGAATTCCCGGCCTCAAGAAATCTTCCTGCTTCCATCTCCCTAAGTGCTGGACGTACAGGTGTGAGCCACTGAGCTTGGCCTTTCCTTTCATCTTTTTCTGCATTTGAGATGCAGACATGAATGCCCATCAATACAAGAATAATCACCTACCCAAATTCTTCATCAGCTCTTCCAACCAGGGAATCGACCTTGGCACAAGAAACCATTCAATCTACAGATCCTGTTCAAAGGTTGCACATTATCCCAAGAAAGTCTATTCTGCCGGGGAGTGGTGGAGGGGAGACGTCCAGGAGGGAATCCAGGACCATGCATTACATTTAGTTGTCAGGTCTCACCCATCTTCTTCAATCTACAATTTCTTGGTCTTTATCTGCATTTTGTACCCTTAGCAGTCTTAAAAAGGTCAGGTCTTTTATTCCATAGGATGACCTTCAACTTGAGTTCCTCTGGTGTTTCCTCATGACCAGACTCAGGCAGTGCATGCATTTTTGACAATAAACACCGCAGAAATGTTTCTGGGCCTTTGTCCCTTGGTCAAGTTAGTGTCTTCCAGGCTTCTCCACCACAGAGTCCCCATCTACCCTTTGTAATTAGCAAGCATTTTGTGGAGGTATAATATGAGATTATGCCACTATGCCAATCCTCTTCAAACCTCTGTGTACCAGCTTTGACACCTGTTGACAACAACTCCCGTCTGAATCAAACAACACTATGGTGGTGGCTGGTGGTGATTTTTCTATTTCTATCATTCCTTCTACCATTTATTTGTTGATATTCTACTATAAGAAAAACCTTCCTTTCTCCCCCAGTTGTTTGTTTGTTTATATCAGGGCAGAATCATGGATCCCTATTTTACTTAGGTGGTTGAAATCTGTTAATATTATTGTTTATTTTGGTGCTCAAATTGTCCGAGATTGGGCCAAACCAACAACCCCCTGCCAGCTGGTCTCTTGTGTCCTTTGACTTGTCCCCATCATTCTTGGAGCATTTCCTTACCTTCTGGCACAATAAAAAGTTCCAGGCTCATTTGCACTTTCTTTGCTTCAGCTCTGGAATAGGGAGCCCTGGCTCCTTTTCGTGAAGAGAGATATTTAGAAACCAATATCTGGGAGCTTGCTGTGCTTGTGGTTACTGGGGTGACATTACTTCTAGGCTCTCTCAAAGATTAAAGCTAAAACGCACACACATACATACACAACCAGTTTCCATCATTTGCTAATTCAGTGTTGGTGGCAACACTGAATTAGCAAATACTGACCCATTGCTCCTAGGACAAATACAGGATTAGGTTCCATGAGCCTCTCTGGTCACAACATTTTCATCAAACAACCAATACATAACCTCATTTTATGTGTGTTTTGGCTTGAAGACACCTCATTTAATATATATGGTTGATTCATGAACATTGAACTCATGGCCACCAGCACTATAACTTCTCCTGGAACAAAGCTTATCTACCATGTATACTCTCTCATGATGGACACATCACAGCCTTCTTGTGCTTAGGCACACTAGACAGCTCTCCAGCAGTGCACTTGAGGTCTATTTATTTTCTTTCTCTCGCTTTCTTTCTTTCTTTTCTTTTTTTGAATCTTGCTCTGTCACCAAGGCTGGAGTGTAGTGGCATGATCTTGGCTCACTGCAACATCTGCTTCCTGGGTTCAAGCAATTCTCCTGCCTTAGCCTCCTTAGTAGCTGGGATTATAGGTGTATGCAACTATGCCGAGCTAATTTTTGCATTTTTTTGTTGTTGTTGTTTTTGGGACGGAGTTTCGCTCTTGTTACCCAGGCTGGAGTGCAATGGCACGATCTCGGCTCACCGCAACCTCCGCCTCCTGGGTTGAGGCAATTCTTCTGCCTCAGCCTCCTGAGTAGCTGGGATTACAGGCACGCGCCACCATGCCCAGCTAATGTTTTGTATTTTTTTTTTTTTAATAGAGACGGGGTTTCACCATGCTGACCAGGATGGTCTCGATCTCTTGATCTCGTGATCCACCCGCCTCGGCCTCCCAAAGTGCTGGGATTACAGGCTTGAGCCACCGCGCCCAGCCGTTTTTTTTTTTTTTTTTTTTTTTTTTTAGTAGAGACAGGGTTTCACCATGTTGGCCGGGCTGGTCTCGAACCCTGACCTTGTGGATCTGCCTGCCTTGGCCTCCCAAAGTGCTGGGATTACAGGTGTGAGCCACTCCGCCTGGCCATGAGGGCTATTTTCTTTTCTTTTCTTTTCTTTTTTTATAAAGACGGGGTTTCACCATGTTGGTTAGGTTGGTCTTGAACTCCCGACCTCAGGTGATCCGCCCGCCTTGGCCTCCAAAGTGCTTGGATTACAGGCGTGAGCCACCACGCCCGGCCTCATGAGGGCTATTTTCAACATCAAAAGCACAAACAAAAAGCACAAAAATGCAAAACATATGACACCAAATAGACCGAAATAAGGACTCTTGTTTATAGTAAAGTGCTGAAATAAGAAGGCAGGGTGTTACCGTGTTCAACCTCAGATGGGCAATGTGTACACCGGGAAACACATATTTTCCCCTGCTTTGTACATGTCCAAAAATGACTGCAAAAGTGCCATGGGTATTGATTTTGGGAGTTACAAATAAATTTTAGCATGAGGGTAAATTTATAAATACAGAATCCTTAAATAATGAGGATCAACTGGCCGGGTATGGTGGCTCACGCCTGTAATCCCAGCCCTTTGGGAGGCCGAGGCAGGCAGATAACCTGAGGTCGGGAGTTTGAGACCAGCCTGGCCAACATGGTGAAACCCCGTCTCCACTAAGAATACAAAAATTAGCTGGGTATGGTGGTGCATGCCTGTAATCTCAACTATTCAGGAAGCTGAGGCAGGAGAATCACTTGAACCTGGGAGCCAGAAGTTGCAGTGAGCCGAGACTGTGCCATTGCACTCCAGCCTGGGCAACAGAGCGAGACCCTGTCTCAACAAAAAAAGAAAAGAAAAAAAAATCAACTGTACATACATACACATACATTATAAGTACACAACACACAGACATCTATAGCTATTTTAAAATCTTTTTTTTTCTTTCTTTTCTTCCCTCCCTCCTTCAGCTATTTTAAAATCTAAGTATAATTTAAAATCATGAGTTCATGCCAATACTTCCGATTCCAGTCCCAAACCTCAAAGTTTTTCCAGCCTTCATCCTTTCCGCGTGAGTGAAGTGCCTGTGACAGTGGGACACTTAGCTCCCATCATTCTCAATATAGGTACTTATTTGCTCCCCTCTGCCTGCAGCCTCTAGGCTGTGTCTTCAGCAGTGCTTCTGGGTGGCCCCTATCCTGCTTCCCTCCTTGCCTCACTTCCTGAACTGCCTGTTGTGCTGACACTTGTAGCTGAGAGAAGAGGCCGGGGAGGGGGAGGAACGGAAGCTCAGGTACGTTGTTAATCTCACACTGGTTTTAGCTAGTCAAGGTTAGTATTCTTTACCCATTTCACAGATGAGGCTCAGAATGGTTGAGCATCTTGCCTGAGGGTGACAGTGAGTAACCCCAGGAACAGAGGGAATCAGATGTGCTGGGTCTTTGAGCAGTGCTTCTCAATCCAGTTAGCAACATTAGAATCCACTGGGGAGCTTTTTAGAAAGACTAATGCTTAAGCCTCACTTCCCAGGAAATTAGAAGGGAATCTCTGGGGTTGGATGCTGGCAGGGTATTTTTAATATTTTATTTTATTTTATTTTTTTATTTTTAGAGACGGGGTTTCACCATGTTGGCCAGGATGGTCTCGATCTCCTGACCTCGTGATCCGCCTGCCTTGGCCTCCCAAAGTGCTGGGATTATAGGCGTGAGCCACTGCACCCGGCCTGGCGGGGTATTTTAAAAATTTCTCTGGGACATCTCAGTGTATATCCAGGGTTGACAGTCACTACTTTAGGGCCACATAACTTCATATCAAATCTCCACTGTTCGGCCTATAAGCTGTGCCATCTTGAATGAACCTCAACTCTTGGATAAGCCTCAGTTTATCCATCTGTAAAATGGAATTAGTATTACCTACCTCAAGTGTTGAATCTTTGCCTGCAGTCCTTTTTTTCTTTTTTTTTTTTTTAGACAGAATCTCTCTCTTTCTCCCAGGCTGGAGTGCAGTGGCACAATCTTGGCTCACTGCAACCTCTGCTTCCCTAGTTCAAGCAATTCTCCTGCCTCAGCCTCCCAAGTAGCTGGGATTACAGGCATGCACCACCATGCCTGGCTAATCTTTTTGTATTTTTATTAGAGATGGGTTTTGCCATGTTGGCCAGGCTGGTCTCGAACTCCTGACCTCAGGTGATCCACCTGCCTTGGTCTCCCAAAATGTTGGGATTACAGGTGTGAGCCACCACATCCAGCCACCTGCAGTACTTTTATGTCGTGAATATCACTGACCTGTCTCTCATCCAGCAAACCCCTGATTCTTATGACTCTCCCCTTATTCTCCCCCTGGTCCAGGAGAGGCCATCAACTCCTCCCTTCTGGAGTCCTTCTCACTCCCACACAACCTTCCACCACCATGATTTTCCTTCTCCTCTCACACTCACGTTTTCCCAGACTTTTTCAAATGTCACCCCCTCCAAGAGGCCTTCCTAAATTGGCTGAGCCCTCATTATCTCCT
Organism: Sapajus apella; assembly: GCF_009761245.1. Lineage (NCBI taxonomy): Eukaryota > Metazoa > Chordata > Mammalia > Primates > Cebidae > Sapajus > Sapajus apella. The sequence goes on from NW_022437023.1 coordinate 6,798,880, forward strand.
GCTCCTGAGCCATATTAAAAGAAAAATAGGGACAGGATCTTGCTGTGTCACTCAGGATGGAGTGCAGTAGCACAATCATAGCTCACTGCAGCCTTGAACTCCTGGCTCCAGGGATCCTCCCACCTCAGCCTTTCTTGGAAATAGATGCTCAGTGCTGCAAAGAAATATTAGCACTGAGACAAAGGATTTTTTAGCAACACAATTTTTACTTCCTGGACTGTAGGAAAGGTACCCTTGCTAGCCATTGTGCCATGAGAGTACAATGAACAAAGGAAAACAGACAAATTTATCCCTTTCGAATTTGGGGTTGTCCTTACTGTTGTGTCTAATCTCCGCTGGCTGGAGTCAGACCTTACAATCTAAACTAAAACCCGATTGGCTAACAACTTAAAACTTTTCTAAACAGGTAAAAGCAGTGGAGAGCTGGGACATGCCCGTGAGCACGTCCAGCCAGCACAGATATCTTGGTTAAAGTACAAGGACATGGAATGTACTACGTGCCTGTAAGCATGGCATGTCTAACAGCTACATAGGATAGGGCTTAACAAAGTTAACAAGAAAAAAAAATCTTTAAAAAGGAACTTTTCTACTTCCCACAGCCTCCCTAGTAGCTGAGACTACCTTGCCAGCACAAACCACCTTATCTGGCTTCAATATTTAATATTATATTCAGTATTTATTTATTTATTTATTTTTGAGACGGAGTTTCACTCTTGTTACCCAGGCTGGAGTGCAATGGCTTGATCTCGGCTCACCAAAACCTCCGCCTCCTGGGTTCAGGCAATTCTCCTGCCTCAACCTCCTCAGTAGCTGGGATTACAGGCACGCGCCACCATGCCCAGCTAATTTTTTGGTATTTTTAGTAGAGACGGGGTTTCACCATGTTGACCAGGATGGTCTCGATCTCTTGACCTCGTGATCCACCCGCCTCGGCCTCCCAAAGTGCTGGGATTACAGGCTTGAGCCACCGCGACCGGCCTATATTCAGTATTTAATTCAATGTCAAGTGTTCAGTATTTAATATTACAGTCACAATTTGTGTAACCATCATGACTATTCTCCCAATTTTCCATCATCCCTAACAGAAATTCTGTATTCATTAAGCAATAACTCCCATTGTCTCTGGTAACCTCCGAACTACTTCCTATCTCTGTAAACTTGACCATTGCGGATATTTCATGAGTGGAATCATACGGCGTTTGTTTTTTCTTGTCTGATTTCCTCCGCTTAGCATAATGTTTTCGAGGTTCACCTGTGTTGTGACATGTATCACAACATGATTCCTTTTATGGCTGAATGATATTCCCTAATATTTATACACCACGTTTTGTTTATCCATTCATGTGTCTGTGGGTATCTGGGTTGCTTCTGCCTCTCAGCTCTTATGAATAATGCTGCTATGAACACCGGCGAGCAAGTGTCTGAGTCTCTACTTTGGGCTACGCTTTTAAAGATAGTCCTAAATTAAGTTGCTCTGTTTTTAGATAGTTTTTTGTTTAAATTAGATCTTCCAAGCCAAAGGCTTTCTCTTCGACATTCCTCCTGCCCCTGAACGGTGTCACTGCCCAGCATCCAGCAGGCCCATGTGATTGTTGAGTAAATGCCGTTGACTGACAGCGTTTGGAATACAACATTTCAGCAATGAAGGAAAGTTGATGTGTTTATCATGAGTCATGTCCAGGGTCATCTCTGACAACCAGGGCTTTAACAGCCCTGTTAGAGGGGTGAGGGAGCTCAGAAGGAGGTGGAGCAAGGCAATCTGAAGCCCCAGGATTAGCATCCCCGCACCCATTTTTTCTTACTTTTCTTTTCTTTTTTCTTTCTTTCTTTTTTTTTTTTCAGATGGAGTTTCACTCTTGTTGCCCAGGCTAGAGTGCAATGGTGTGATCTCGGCTCACCACAACGTCCACCTCCCAGGTTCAAGCGATTCTCCTGCCTCAGCCTCCCAAGTAGCTGGGATTACAGGCATGCGCCACCATGCCTGGCTAATACTGTATTTTTAGTAGAGACAAGGATTCTCCATGTTGGTCAGGCTGATCTCGAACTCCCAACCTCAGGTGATCCACCCGCCTCGGCTTCCCAAAGTGATGGGATTATAGGTGTGAGCCACCGTGCCTGGCCACTTTTCTTTTCTAAAGCAGGATCTTGCTCTGTTGCCCAAGAGAGAGGTAGTGCAATCATGAATCACTGCAGCCTTGAACTCCTGGGCTCAAGCAATCTGCCCTCCTTACCCTCCCAAGTAGCTGGGACGACAGACACGTGCCACCATGCCTGGCTAATTTATTTTTTATTCTGTAGAGATGAGTAGCTAGAACCACAGGCATGCACCACCATATCCTGCTAATTTTAAAATATTTTGTGGAGAGGAGGTCTCTCTATGCTGCCCAGGCTGATCTCAAATTCCTGGCCTTAGGAGGTCCTCTCACCTTGGCCTCCTGAAATGCTGGGATTATAGGAATGAGTCTCTGCACCTGCTTACCTCAACTCTCCCAATCTTGATTTAACTTCTCAGTAAAGGAGAAATACTCTAGGTTTTTGCCAAGGCTCTTACCTTGGAACTTGAACTCTGTCTAGTCTGGTCTTAAATTGGCCATCTTCTCAGTGTCCCCTGCGTCTTCTCACCTGTTAAGCTAGGCCACATTTTGGTAACTGTTCCTGTAGTACTCCCTTCCCCGAGTTCCCTTTTTCCCCTCTGGCTATGTGCTGCTCATTCATCAAGGCTTCCTCCAGGAAGCCTTCCTGGACCCTATATTCTGCATAGCTACAGCATTTTGTGCTTATTCCATTTTTGGCATAGGTTTATTTTAGCATAGAGTTGCCGGTTCATTTCCTGTCTCCCTGGGCCCCCACCTACCACCCCATATAAGGCATTACAAAGGTCTTTTTTTTTTTTTTTTTTTGAGACGGAGTTTCGCTCTTGTTACCCAGGCTGGAGTGCAATGGCGCGATCTCGGCTCACCGCAACCTCCGCCTCCCGGGTTCAGGCAATTCTCCTGCCTCAGCCTCCTGAGTAGCTGGGATTACAGGCACACGCCACCATGCCCAGCTAATTTTTTGTAGTTTTAGTAGAGACAGGGTTTCACCATGTTGACCAGGATGGTCTCGATCTCTTGACCTCGTGATCCACCCACCTCGGCCTCCCACAGTGCTGGGATTACAGGCTTGAGCCACCGCGCCCGGCACAAAGGTCTTTTTTAGTCTAATCTGTAGTACACTGTCCAGCATTCAGCAGGTTTTTGATTTCTGTGGGATAAATGAATATGAACGTGAGAGAGCTTTGCATTTGATGTCTAGCTGTTTTATTCATTTATTTTTAGTTGAGGTAATACATTGACATGATTCCAGAGTAAGTCTCTCTCTTGTCCCTTCCTTAGCTACCTGCTTCTCCTCTTTCACTCTGCTCTGCCTCTTCCCTCACTTCACAATATATCTTGAAGATAGTTCTTTCTTTGCATAAAGAATATTCCCATTCTTTTATACAGCTGTGTAATGTTCCATGGCTTGGAAATACCAGAATTTCTTGAGCCAGTGCTCTGCTGATGGATATTCCAGTTGTTTCCAACTATTTGCTAACATCAGTGAGGCTTCCATCAATAGCCTTGCATATATATCATTTTGTGTGTATGTGATCTGTAGGATAAGTTCTCTCCGTGAATCTCTGGGTCAAAGAGGAGATAAACTTGTAAATTTTGATGTACTGGGTAATTGCTTCCACAGGGGTTGCTAGTTGCTGTTTAAGGGTCTGGTTATTTGGAACGTTTGCCTACAGGACACTTAGGAGAGATAGTTGAGTGACTCAAAGGAAACCAGTGGTCCAGGATGTCCACAAGCAGCTTACCGTGTTGTCAGCAGCATCATTCTCACCATGACCACTGTCATCATCATCAGTGGCCCTTAAAAATGTATTCAGCAGCAGATGATCGGCCAGGTTTTAAAGTAAACAGGACAATTCCTGTCCTCAGGGAGCTTCTAGTCCAAGATGGCAGCTGGAGCTCCTGGCAACACATCCAAGTGTAAGGGATGAAGAAGGAGTACGGGAAACAAGGCAAGAGGACACCTGCCAGCTCAGCCAGGATGCTTTAATGAATTTTCCCTGAAGTCCCCCTCCATCCCCTGACCCAATGGCCACCATGTTCTTCCTCAGGACAGGAAGCCTGGGGAATTGCTTATTTGTTTTAAGCTGGGTACATTGACACTTCCAACAACATTGCCGTAAGGAAAGAAGACAAGACAAGGAGAGTAGATGTGAGGTGGCAACCACAGCTTCATCATAGGGCTAAAGCTCTTCTGGCTTCTAAAGAAACTGGCTCAAATCCAGAGCGGACAGAAGGCTTGGATTAACATTCCACCTGTAATACCCTACCCAGCCTCCAAATAGGGGTGGTGATGAAGCTGATGGTGATGAAGTGGGTGCTGCTGGTTTATGCTCCCAGTTAATAGCAACTCCATTTAGGAAACCCAGTCGCCTTTGTTGAGGGCAGAGCCAGTGTTGGACATTGTTGGTCCTTCTTGGATGCCCATTTCCATGAGTCAGTCGTACCGACTCTTACCACTTTCCGCTTGTCAGGGTAGGGGCCATTCTTGACCTTCAGGAATCAATGGTTCCATGCCCAAAGAAGAAATCTGGGGTACACTGGGAAGGCAGGGACCTATGGAGTGGGCCTGGCAGGAGGTGGCAAAGGGATGTGTGTTGGGGGGGGGTGGTGGTGCTGGAAAGGAATGGGGTCAGATAGCTGCATACCCAGGAGAGTTTGGATCTTATAAAGTACTCAGGATAAGCCCCAATCCCATGCCCAGTCTCAACTGGCTGACCTTAATTAGGACAAAGGTGGGGAGAGAGGCTCTTGAACTCCAGAGGAGGACTCCTCCCCTTTGCTTGGAATGACTCAGGGCAGGACTCTTGAGGCAGGGGGCTTGCTAGCCTTACCCAGGCAGATCCTTGCTGGCCTCTGAGGAACACAACAGAGATGGGAGAGTGACAATGTATTTCTGGGGTTAAAGTCTCCGTCTCCATGCTTCTTGCACCTAACATCATACCCCCCAACAATAATTACTTCTTACTGTCATCCCCAATGCTTAAACATTTACCAGAGCCCTGGAGGTCAAAGTGGTTCTCCGGGGGCTTTGGCCCTATCGGGCACTGATGATTGCTGAACATCACTCAGTTGCCCATGGAACAGAATTGCTGACGTTAACTTTGGTGCCCTCTGCCCAGCTCTCTCTCCCAGTCTACTGCTAGGCCCCCACCCCGACAACCCTTCAGCCTTGACCTGCCTCCCAGGCCCCATCCACCATTGCTCTGAGCCACTTTGATCATAAAAGCCCCAGGTTTGTCCTCAGAATACAAGGGGGATGAGGAGGTCTGAATGACAGTGTATGGAGAGCAGCAGACCTGGATGTGACCTTAAGCAAGGACCTGGAAAACTCTTCGGGCCTTAATGTCTTTATCTGTAAAATGGGAAGGACTAGTTAGAGAGATGGATGGATGGATAGATAGATAGATAGATAGATGGATAGATGCTAGATGTTTTGCAAGGCTCAAGTGAGATCACAAGTAGTTGTAAGTTGTTGAAGACATAGGGAATATTTATAATAAAATGTTTAACTCCTGCCTGGTTTTCTTCAAGTGCTTTCCCAGGGATCAGCATTTGGGCAGCTCCAGACACTAAGGGTAGACAGACATTGCTGGCTGTTGAATCCTGGAAGCCAAGGATATCAGAGCTTAGATAGTGTTTCTCAGTTTTTAAAAAGTTGCTGATACTTTCAATTCTAATATATAAAGTTGGGAATTGAAATTTATTGTTAAAGATTATATTATTATAGAGTTCATATTAATTAAACATCTATAATGTGTAAAGACTAATTTTGAGTTTTTCCAATATAATAGCTACTTATTACTTAAGGAAAAATATGATTTGTTAGACCAATTAAAAATGACAAGCTATATCATGTTTAGATTAGGGATTGAATATGTTTATTATAAGAGTGGACTGGCCGGGCGCGGTGGCTCATGCCTGTAATCCTAACACTTTGGGAGGCCGAGGTGGGTGGATCAACTGAGGTCAGGAGTTCAAGACCAGCCTGGCCATCATGGTGAAACCCCATCTTTAAAAAAAAAAAAAGAGTGGACTGAGGCCAGGAACAGTGGCTCATGCCTGTAATCCCAGCACTTTGAGAGGCCAAAGCAGGAGGATCTATTTAGGCCAGGAGTTTGAAACCAGTCTGACCAGCATAGCAAGACTCCATTTCTATTAAAAAAAAAAAAAAAAAAAAAAAAAAAAACAAACAGATGTGATGGTGTGCCTATAGTCCTAGCTACTGAGGAGGCTGAGGCTAGAGGATGGCTTAAGCCCAGAAGTTAGAGGTTAAAGTGAGCTATGATTATACCACTGCACTCCAGCCCAGGTGACAGGATAAAACCCTGTCTCTAAAGAAAATAATAATAATAATAAATGAGTGGATTGATACTATGTAACATGTTTTTTTTTCTTTTTCTTTTTTTTTAAAGACGGGATTTCACCATGTTGGTCAGGCTGGTCTTGAACCCCCGACCTCAGGTGATCCGCTCGCCTTGGCCTCCAAAGTGCTTGCATTACAGGTGTGAGCCACCATGCCCAGCCACTATTTAACATGTTAGAACATCAACAATTGGCAAAAACTGTTTCAGGATGTGATGTGGAATTCTTGCATCTCACGTTAAAAACCAACTGTTTCGTGTCTCCACACTTAACACATTGTGGCTGTATATTTCCAATAAAAGCAAAGCTTAATTGGAAAAAATCAGTCCTTTCTTAATTTATTTTAACAATATTATTATTTTTTATTTTTCTATTTTTTTTTTTAGAAACTCAGTTGAAATGGAAATTTAGTGTATTATTATTTTTAAGACAGAATTTTGCTCTTGTTGCCCAGGCTGGAGTGCAATGGCACTATCTCGGCTCACTGCAACCCTGCTTACTGGGTTCAAACGATTTCCCCGTTTCAGCCTCCCGAGTAGCTGGGATTACAGGTGCCTGCCACCACGCCGGGCTAATTTTTGTATTTTTAGTAGAGATGAGGTTTCACCATGTTGGCCAGGCTGGTCTCGAACTCCTGACCTCAGGTGATCTACCCACCTCCGCCTCCCAAAGTACTAGGATTACAGGCATGAGCCACCACGCCTGTCCGATTTTAACATTATTTTTAAGAACCCAAGATGCCTTGGCATGCTTTAAAACAATTTTGATCAGATAAATAGAAATTATGGACCTGTCCTGAGCCCCTCGAGGCAAGTTGTGAAACTCTTCCTGGGGTTGTTACTCTTCAGTATCAGTATTTGTTTTAACTTCCCATTCCTAGCCAACCAGCCTATTTCTGTCTCTTGTGGATAGACAGAAAATAAGAAATGACAATACCTAAAAATGATCAAAAAACATACATCAACTGCTGCATGTAGTTGAGTAATAAAGATGTCAGAGAGTTTGAGTCACCAGGACCACAACATACTCTCTCAGAAAAAATTCACATTTGCTTGGTTGATAAGGGGTTTGAAAAGGAAATTAAAAATTAAAAAACGAAAACCAAAAAACTCACATTTGCTCTAGAAGGAAGCTTTTTAGACCTGTTTAATAGCTAACAGGTTAGGTAGTTTCAAATGCAAAAACCGCAAGAGCAAAGGAGAATTGCTGGGTCAAAGTGAATGCACATTTACAATTTCTGCAATGGTTGCCAAATTGTTCTCTGGAGGGTTTGTTTCAGTTTACATGCTCAGCAGAAGGAGCTGAGTGCTTCTTCAACAAATCTTTGCCAACTCAGTGTACTGACAAACATTTGATCTTGCCAATCTGATAGGTGAACATGGTATGTCAGTGCTAGTTTAAATATGCAATTCTCTTATTGCAGGTGAAGTTGGGCATCTTTCCAAATGTATAAAAGTTATTTGAATTTCTTTTTTCTGTGAATTGTCTCTTCATGTCTCTGGCTCATTTTTTTTCTATTGAGGGTTCTAGGTCTTTTCCTTATTGATTTGTAGGAGCTTCTACGTAGAAAAATTGTATCTTTTTAATATTAGTCACAAACACTTTTCTAAGTTTGTTGTTTGTCCTTTGGTTTTCTTGATAATATTTTTTGCCATGTAGAAATTTTTTTAAAAAATGTGTTTGGAGCTGAATTTATCAAGCTTCCATTTTATGGTTTCTGGTTTTTTTTTTGTTTTTTTTTTTTGAGGTGGAGTCTGGCTCTATCGCCCAGGCTGGAGTGCAGTGCCGCCATCTCAGCTCACTGCAACCTCCACCTCCCATGTTCAAGCCATTCTCCTCCCTCAGCCTCCAGAGCAGCTGGGACTACAGGCATGCACCACCACACCTGGTAAAGTTTTGTATTTTTAGTAGAGACAGTTTCACCATATTGGCCAGGCTGGTCTTGAACTCCTGACCTCCTGATCCACCTGCCTCAGCCTCCCAAAGTGCTGGGATTACAGGCATGAGCCACTGTGCCCGGTCTATGGTCTCTGGATTTAATGCCATACTTAGAAAGGCCTTCAGGGTGAGAAAAGTAATTATAATCGTGGGCCGCATGATGGTGTTTAGATCAATAATGGAGCAGATATAGGCCGGTGGTCGCACAAGATTATAATGGAGATGAAGTGTTCCTATAACCTAGATGATTTCCGTTACTCACGTTTGTGGTGATGTTGCTATAAACAGGCCTGCATTGCCAATCACGTGGGTGCATAGCACATGCAGCTATTTATAGTACATCGTACTTGATAACAATAATAAATGACTATTGTTGCTTGTTTATGCATTTATTTATTTTATTTTATTTATTTATGTTTTTTATTGCACAGGCTGGAGTACAGTGGCGTGATCTCAGCTCACTGCAATCTCCACCTCCTGGATTCAAGCGATTCTCCTGCCTCCCTCCTGAGTAGCTGGCATTACAGGCATGTGCCACCACGCCCAGCTAATTTTTGTATTTTTGGTAGAGACAGGGTTCCTCCATGTTGGTCTTGAACTCTTGACCTCCAGTGATCTGCACGACTCTGTCTCCCAAAGTGCTGGGATTACAGGCGTGAGCCACCGCACCAGGCCTCTGTTTATGCGTTTATTATACTATACTTTTTAAACCATTCTTTTAGTTTAAAAATTATTTATTTATTTATTATTTTAAGAGACAGGGTCTCACTATGTTGTCTGTTAGGCCTCCATGTGCAAGCCCAGTCCCAGAAAGGCTGAAGTCCTGCCTGCCTCAGCTGATCACCCCCCATCCCCCGCCTGCGTTTGCCATTATTCCTGATCGCCCAGCGAAGCATCTCCCGACATAAGCTTCCCTTCACCCTACCCTGCCATCTTCACTGTTCTTATAATAATGTAAATACTCCTCACCCCACCCTGCCGTCTTAACTACTCTTCCGCCTTACCCCACCTGCCATTGTAACTGAACTTATGGTAATGTATACTCCTTGCCCCTACCCCTACCACTGTAACTAATCTTACTCTGTAACACTTGCCCCCTCCCCAAAAGATCTGCCCCAACCTATAAAACCAACTCCTATCCCACCGCCCATTGCTAATGCCCCTTTTGGCCTTAGCCCACCTGCACCCAGGTGAATAAACAGTCATGTTGCTCACACAAAACCTGTTTGGGGGGTGTCTCTTTGTTCAAAGCGTGCGTTTTAACATTGTCCAGGCTGGATTTGAATTCCTGAACTCAAATGATCCTCCCAACTCCGCCTCCTGAGTAGCTAGAACTGCAGGCGCAGACCACCATGGTTGGCTTTTTGCTGTTTAATTTTGGAGTGTGCTTCTTCTACTTATATGTATATATTATTATTATTATATAAGCTTTTTTTCTATTAAAGTTTTTGGCTGGGAGCGGTGGCTTACACCTGTAATCCCAGCACTTTGGGAGGCTGAGGCGGGCAGATCTCCTGAGGTCAGGAGTTCAAGATCAGCCTGACCAACATGGAGAAACCTCGTCTCTACTAAAAATACAAAAAATTAGCCAGGCGTGGTGGCACATGCCTGTAATCCCAGCTACTCAGGAGGCTGAGGCAGGAGAATTGCTTGAACCCGGGAGGCAAAAGTTGTAATGAGCCAAGATTGCACCATTGCACTCCAGCCTGGGCAACAAGAGCGAAAGTCCATCTCAATAGTAATAATAATAATAATAATATAAAGCTAGAAAATATTTTTGTATAGCTGTAATGTGTTTGTTTTAAGCTAAGAGTCAAAAGAGTCAAAAAGTTAAAAAAATTAAAAGTTAATAAGTAAAAAAGTTACATAAGCTAAGGGTAATTTATTATGAAAGAAAGCTTTTGTTAAAAATAAATTTAGTATAGCCTACGTGTACAGTGTTTATAAAGTCTACAGTACTGTACAGTAAGTAATGTCCTAGTCTTCACACTCACCACTCACTCACTGACTCACCCAGAGCAACTTTCAGTTCTGCAAGCTCCATGCAGGGTAAGTGCCCTAGACAGGTGTTTCACATGAAAAAATCTCTTATACTCTATTTTTATTGTACTATTTCTATGTTTAGTTACACCAGTGCTTACCATTGTGTTACAATTGCCTACAGTATTTATTCAGTACAGTAACATGTTGTAAAGGTTTATAACCTAGGAGCAACAGGCCGTGCCATGTAGCCTAGATGTCTAGCAGGCTATTCCATCTAGGCTTGTGTAACACTCCATGATATGCTCAGGCAATGATGAAATCGCCTAAGGATGAATTTCTCAGAACATATCGCTGTCATTATGTGACACATGACTGTATTTAATTTATTAAAATTTTAAGAAACTGAGGTGGTGCCCGGTGAGGTGGTTCACTCCTGTAATCCCAGCACTTTGGGAGGCCTAGGCGGGCAGATCACGAGGTCAGGAGTTTGAGACCAGCCTGACCAACATGGTGAAACCCCGTCTCTACTAAAAATACAAAAAATTAGCTGGGTGTGGTGGCGTGTGCCTGTAATCCCAGCTACTCAGGAGGCTGAGGCAGGAGAATCGCTTGAACCTGGCAGGTGGAGGTTGCAGTGAGCCGAGATTGTGCCACTGCATTCCAGCCTGGGTGACAGAGCGAGACTCCGTCTCAAAAAAAAAAAAAAGAAAAAGAAACTGAGATGGAGGTGGAAATGGACCCTGTCATCTTCTTTTACTCGAAGCTCCTGGATACAAAGACCTTGGGAGACCCTGGGTTTCCAAAAGACTTTAGTATAAACTTATTTTCTCCCACCACTGCTTTGAACCAGAGTGAAGACTGAGACCCAGAGAGAGAAGGGCCGCCCAGCCTACCCACCTTCTCTTTGGGGTATCACTTTCTCTTCTCAAGGCAGCACCAGGTGGCGTGGAAGCTCAAACTAAGCCACATTTCTGGGTGCAGCACCCACTCCCTGACTGCTGCAAAAGACCAGGGAGAGGCTACTCTTGGTTACAAGAAGAAGTCAGATTCTCCTGGGAGCAGTGACTGTGCTCTGAGCCTCTGGAAGAAGGCGGTCACGTAGATGGCGGATGATGGAGGAGTCTTTGAGGCCCCCAGTTCTTACCATTTCTCTAGGTCAGGCCCTCCCGGAGCTGCTAGCTAAGTCCCCATCAAAATGTCTGCCCTCAGTGCCCTCCTCCTTCCCATGAGCCCTGTTCTGAGGGCTGGTAACTTCTATCATCGCCTGTACTTTTTTTTTTTTTTTGAGATGGAGTCTCTTTCTGTCTCCCAGGCTGGAGTGCACTGGCGCCATCTCAGCTCACTGCACCTCCACCTTCCGGGTTCAAGCAATTCTTCTGCCTCAGCCTCCTGAGTAGCTGGGAATACAGACACGCACCACCACACCTGGCTAATTTTTGTATTTTTAGTAGAGACAGATTTCACCATATTGGCCAGACTGGTCTCTAACTCCTGACCTTGTGATCCACCAACCTTGGCCTCCCAAAGTGCTGGGATTACAGGCATGAGCCACTGCCTCCAGGCCTGTCACCTGTGCTTCTAAGAAGCAGTGCCCCAGTCTACAGAGAGCTGGACTTACCAAGAAGCTAAGCACATTTCAGCTGTAGAGTCCAGCCCTTACTTGCCCATGGGTCCTCCCAAGGTCACATATTTTTGTAAAATGTGTACATTTTAGATCTTTCTTTCTTTCTTTCCTTCTTTCTTTCTTTCTTTTCTTTCTTTCTCTTTTTCTTTCTTTCTTTCTTTCTTTCTTTCTTTCTTTCTTTCTTTC
>NW_022437023.1:6811168-6838792 GCF_009761245.1 Sapajus apella
TTTTTTGTAGAGACAGGGTTTCATCATGTTGGTCAGGCTGGTCTCAAACGCTTAACCTCGTGATCCACCCACCTCGGCCTCCCAAAGTGCTGGGATTACAGGCATGAGCTACCGTGCCCAGCCGATTTTTCTAAGAGTGCTCCATCAAATTGTTTGAGGAACCCATGCCTCAATCTACCTCTGATCTCCAGTTAAATAACTACAATGGTGGGATTTCATGCAATCTAGAGGAAATGCTTCACTTGGGAGAGGGGAGTCTTTTTGCTGTCTTCCTGCTGTGTCTAAGCCAGTGAAACCATCTCGCCCATAGGCCCAGCAGAGTCATGTTTGTCTTCTTCACTTTGTCACCAGTCCCTCACCCAGGGCCTGGCCCACAGCAGGTGTTTTGCGAAATGGACGAATGAGTGAGTGGATGAGTGAATGATGGACCCCACCTCTGTCAGGTGTTAGGCAGCTCCTGAGGACTGATTCTCAGCACCTGTCTGCGACACTCTGCTCACTGCCAGCTCTCTTCTCAGCCCCACTCAAAGATGTAGGATTGAGGGAAGCAGATACAGCTGGACGGTGCTGGTTCCTTCTAGGCCCAGCTCAGCCGCCACTTCCTTTTGGCCCCAGTTAGAGGTGCAGGTGGCCCCTGGTCATGGGGTGAGCGTACAGGGCAGGGGAAAGGGTGGGGATCGGGTACGGGCTGGTCCAGGGTCCCTTCTGTTTATCCCTCTAGACCCGGCCTGCCCAGGACCTAAGTTGGGTGGGTGGTGGTGGGATGTCCTTGAGTGAAGAATGTCCAAACTTCTTAGGGTCAGGGTGATGTGTGTGTAAGGGGTGGAGAGGGGTGGTGGAAGTTTCTAGAAGGAACAGAGGAGAGCAGTGTTCACAGCCTGCATATCCTCACCCCTTGCCTCCCCTGCCCCACCCATTCAGGTTGTGCCCCCTTTTTTCCTTTCCTCTGTCAGTTACACCCTTTAAACCCTTCCTAACTAGCAAGTCTTTCCAGATTATCTCCAGTGCATCTGAACCACGCCTTAGTTCCCTGTCTCCTCGGAATGTGTGGAAGCGGTCAGCTCTGTGTTTATTCATCCGCCCTTATTGTTCTGTCTCCTCTGTTCTCTCCAAGGCCCTGTTGTTCCTGCTCCTGTCATTCAACCTAATGCTGAGAGCTCCTCCTTGAGGGAGGAATGTATGTAAAGTTTAAGAATGGAGAGGTAGGGTGGGGGGCATCTTGCTTAGACAGGGATTTGGGGGTGAGTAGAAGCTTGCAGGCTGTTATAAGTAGCCAGAGAAGGTGTCTGAAAAGCACATGGTTTACAAGTTTTCCTCTCCCACTTCTTTTTTTTTTTTTGACAGAGTCTCGCTCTGTTGCCCAGGCTTGAGTGTAGTGACATGATCTTGGGTCACTGCAACCTCTGCCTCCTGGGTTTAAGCGATTATCCTGCCTCAGCCTCCTGAGTAGCTGGGATTACAGGTGTGTGCCACCACACCCAGCTAATTTTTGTATTTTTGGTTGAGACTGGGTTTCACCATGTTGGTCAAACTGGTCTTGAACTCCTGACCTCGTGATCCACCCACCTCGGCCTCCCAAAGTGCTGGGATTACAGGTGTGATCCACCATGCTCTATTCTTTTTTCATTAAAAAAATTATTACTAGGTTACATTTTAACATGCCTCAAAATTCCAAAGGTATAAAAGGCTACAGTAAAATGTACGTCCTCCCAGCCCTGTTCTTTCATCCCCCAGTGTAGCTGCCTCCCCACAAACCCTCTGACCAGGCCCCCTGCACAGGGGCAGGGCGTGGGGATGTGTTGATGGAGACTTAGGTTTTCTCTTTTATAAAAACAATGCTGTGCAACCACTGGGAAAACTGCTTGGCAGTATCTTTAAAGCTGACCACATGCATACCCTATGATCCAGCAATCCCTTTTCTAGGTTGCTTTCCAATTGTTGGGGCTCAGAATACAATACCCCGAAATGCAGGCCTCAGAAGGAGCCTCAGAAGCAAACGTTTTTCTCTGCCTGCCTGCTTCTCAGCCCCATTCTCCCCTTCCCATCCCCTGCCCCCAGGTTGGGTGTAGAAACTAGGATCCCTCTTCCCCAAGGTGAGTCATAAAAACTAGAACCCCTTTTCTTCAAAGCCAGCCATAAAACTGACAAATATTACTCTCACTTTCCTTCCACCTTCCTGTGTAAAAACTTGTCATAAAGACATTATCTGACCTGTCTTGTTTGATCATAGGTCATAAGACACCCCACCCATTCCAGAGAGAATCCTGCTCCATACCCAGAAGGAAAAAAATGCGTGACCAGAGAGGCCAAGAAGAATCTAGACAGACAGGCCCTGCTGCGTTTCCCCATTCCTTCTATGAGCATGAAAGCATACCCTGATTGTCCAACCGTATTTCCACACAGCTGTCCATACTTTGTTGAACCTAAGTATAAACATGAATGATGTCCCTTGTATCTTTGGGTCTTCATTCTAAGGCTCCTGTGTACATCTTAAATAATGCATATGCCTTTTCTCCAATTAATCTGCCTTTTGTGAATCCCTTTCCAGCAAATATTCAGGGGGAGAAGGGGAAGCTTTCCCTGGCTCTAACACAACAAAAATGTGCATCTGCTCACCATGATATTGCTCAAAATGCTCCTAACAGTGCCATGTGAAAGAGTTAAACATTGGAAACAGCCAAAATACCCATCAATGGCAGAATGGATAAATAGTGCATAATAAACTCTTATAATGGGACGTTGTACAGCAATGAAAACGAACTGTGACTGCTGTGTGCTACAGCGTGAATGTGTCTCACGGACAGCTTGGTGAGTGAAAGGAATCCAGTTCTTTTTTTTTTTTTTTTTTTTTGAGATGGAGTTTCACTCTTGTTACCCAGGTTGGAGTGCAATGGCGCAATCTCGGCTCACCGCAACCTCCGCCTCCTGGGCTCAAGCAATTCTCCTGCCTCAGCCTCCCGCGTAGCTGGGACTACAGGCACGCACCACCATGCCCAGCTAATTTTTGTATTTTTAGTAGAGATGGGGTTTCACCATGTTGACCAGGATGGTCTCGATCTCTTGACCTCGTGATCCACCTGCCTCGGCCTCCCAAAGTGCCGGGATTATAGGCGTGAGCCACTGTGCCCGGCTGGGAGTCCAGTTCTAAAAAGGACATTCATGTGGTTCCATGTACATAACATTTCAACACAATAACAATGAATCAATAGTGTCAGGTGTCAGGATAGCGATTACTTTGCGGGATGAGAGGGGGCAGTGCTGGGGGCAGCCAGCAGAGTGGTCTGTGAAGCCCTGTTGGTTCCTGCTTGGGCTCAGGGCCCTGGAGGCCCTGTGCCTGTCCAGGGCCTATGGAGTCCTAGAGTTGAGGACCCACAGGAAAATGGGGATGGGATGCCGCATGAAGGCAGAGGGAAGGCATTGTGTCTGAGGAACGTGATGAGCCCCATGAGGCCTGCACTTGACCTGAGCAGCAGCTGACCAGTGGGGTGGTGAGTAAAGCACAGGGTAGATGGAATCAATGTCTTTCTGTGGAGTCCAACAGACACCACCGTGTCTGTTCTGTGCCAGGCACAAGATCTAAGTTCTTCAGGGATCTGAGTAAGACTTGGTTACTGCCCTACTGGAGCTTACAGTCTGGCGGGAGAACGGCATAGCAATGGCATATAGAGAAATCTTTGGCATGCAACGTAATAAAGGCCACCAGGGAGGTATGTGCCTGTGTCACGGGAGCCCTGAGAAGGAAGCATTTGACATGAGCTAGGGGGATGACGCTTGAGAGCTGAATCTTGAAGGTCAACCAGGACGTATGAGGTCAGCAAAAGTGCTCTAGGCACGTGGCACAGCATGTTCAAAGGCTCAGGGTAGGAATGGATGTGGTAGTTTGGGGAATTGCATTTTCTCTGGAACATTAATTTTGTGCAAGAAAGTGAAAAAAAGTGAGGCAAGAGACTTGAACAAGAGAGGGTCCTGAACGCTGAACACCCACTGAGAAATTTGGAACAGAACTGATCTTTCTTTTCTCTCTCTCTCCCCATTTCTCTCTCCTTCCCTTTCTTCTCCCTCCCTCCCTTCCTTCTTCCCTTTTTTCCTTCCTTCCTGTTTCCTTTCCTATAAAAACAACGCATACTCACTGCAATCATTTTATTATTTATTTTATTTATTTTTATTTTTTGAACAGGAGTCTCACTCTGTCACCCAGGCTGGAGTGCAGTGGTGCGATCTTGGCTTACTGCAACCTCCACCTCCCGGGCTCAAACAATTCTCCTGCCTCAGCCTCCCAAGTAGCTGGGACTGCAGGTGCACACCACCACACTCAGCTAATTTTTTGTATTTTTAGTGGAGTTGGGGTTTCACCGTGTTGGCCAGGCTGGTCTTGAACTCCTGACCTTGGGTGATCCACCCGCCTCAGCCTCCCAAAGTGGTGGGATTACAGGCGTGAGCCACCACGTCCAGCCTGCAATAACTTTAGAGTATACACAAACCAAGAGTGTAAATTCTATGAAGACGAGAACTTTATTAAGTCCCCATCATTTTCCCAGGGCCAGCTGTGGCACCTGACATTTAATAGATGCTCAAAAACTATTTGTTGGTGACATGTGCACTGCGCTGCACCCTGTGGGTGTAATGTGGGTAACGCAGATAGGGGAGTCTCCCTCTTGAACTCCCTATAATTAACTGGTAACAGTAACCTAGTAAATGCCATGGTAGAGAATTAGGGCAGACATCTAACCTTGGAGTGGGGGTGGGGAACCAGGGAGGGCTTCTCGAGTGTGCAGTGCAGGTGCTGAAACCTGAAGGTCCAGCAGGGATTAGTTGGGGCAAGAGTGTTGAGGCAGAGGGAAGAGCACTCAGGCAGGAGAGTCTGTGTATGTGTGAGAATATGGGGCTTTGTCTCAAGGACAATAGGGTTTAGAAAAGATAGTGCTATGATACATTTTTTTTTTTTTAATTTATAAAAATTTTTAGGCCGGGCGCGGTGGCTCACGCCTGTAATCCCAGCACTTTGGGAGGCCGAGGCGGGTGGATCACGAGGTCAAGAGATCGAGACCATCCTGGTCAACATGGTGAAACCCCGCCTCTACTAAAAATACAAAAAATCAGCTGGGCATGGTGGCACGTTCCTGTAATCCCAGCTACTCAGGAGGCTGAGGCAGGAGAATTGCCTGAACCCAGGAGGCGGAGGTTGCAGTGAGCGGAGATCGCGCCATTGCACTCCAGCCTGGGTAACAAGAGTGAAACTCCGTCTCAAAAAAAACAAACAAACAAACAATTTTTCCCCTGCAACTTTAATTTAAACTCTGATACATTTTGAAACAAAGAGAATGTATCAGAGACAGCAGGAGATGGGAGACAGGCAGGGGAGAGAACATTAGCACCAAAAGACAGACAGGGATCATGGTCCATCCAGGCTAGGGCAGAGGCCGTGGGGACAGGTAAAGAACCATATTGATGGAGTCTTCCGTTCTTGGAGACTGATGGGCTGAGGGGAGAAGGAAACAGAAGAGTTTAGCAGGATTCCCAGGTCCTAGGCTTTGGGGAAGGGACGACTGGGATTATGATATAAAGAACTATACAAATGGTATTGCCCTTCTTTTTTTTTTTTTTTTTTTTTTTTTTTAAGACAGAGCCTTGCCCTGTTACCCAGGCTGGAATGCAGCGTTGCGACTTTGGCTCACTGCAGCCTCTGTCTCTGGGCTCAAGCGATTCTCCTGCCTCAGCCTCCCAAGTAGATGGGATTACAGGCTGTGCCATCTCGCCAGGCAAATTTTTTTTTTTTTTTTTTTTTTTTGTATTTTTAATAGAGATGGGGTTTCACCATGTTGGTTAGGCTGGTCTCTGATTCCTGGCCTAAAGTGATCCACCTGCCTCAGCCTCCCAAAGTGCTGGGATTACAAGCATGAGCCGCCATGCTCAGCCAGCTACTTCTTTTTTTTTTTTTTATTGCATTTTAGGTTTTGGGGTACATGTGAAGAACATGCAGGATTGTTGCATAGGTACACACGTGGCAGTGTGATTTGCTGCCTTCCTCCCCATCACCTATATCTGGCATTTCTCCCCATGCTATCTCTCCCCAACTCCCCACGCCCCGCTGTCCCTCCCCTATTTCACCACTTCTATTCAAAATAGTACTGGAAGTTCTAGCCAGAGCAATCAGGCAAGAAAAAGAAATAAAGGGTATTCAAATAGGAAAGGAGGAAGTCAAATTGTCTCTATTTGCAGACGACATGATTGTATATCTAGAAGACCCCATCGTCTCAGCCCATAATCTGCTGAAACTGATAAGCAGCTTCAGCTACTTCTTATTCAAATGTACAGTGTGCATGTGGCTCACAGCCAGTGGTGACCGATCAACCAGTGAAAAGGGGTGGGCCTGTGCTGGTGCCCAGTAGACTCTCATGCCCCTGCCCTCCCCCCGCCAGTCTACTCCTCCCAGTCTGAACCCCACCCTCCCCCAGCCCTGGTTCTTGGTCTTGGGGCTTTTGTCATGGTCTCCTCCCTTCACTCCCTGGTTCTCAGGGAAGCAGAAAGTTTTCCTTCCTGGCCAGAGCCCAGCTGCCCAGCCCAGCATTGCACTAGCCCTCCTCACTCATTCTGGCTTCTTACTCATTTGTGCATGGAATGCCCCGCCAGACTTGGCTTGGCCACACTGACCCACTTTCCCATTTTCAAGCCTTCCTCTTTGTTCTCTCATCTTTATTCTGAAGCTGCAACTTCTTTGCAAATCTCCCCAATCCTTCCAGAGCTGGGCATGGTGGCAGGTGCCTGTAATCGCAGCCTCACCATGCACCCACAGCAGGACATACCAGAGCCAAAGGTCTGGCTGACACGGTCCGTCACACCCTCACTCTGACACACAGACACTAAGGCACATTCACGAGTAAGCACAGGGAGATGTGTAGACAGGAAGCTCCAGAGCACGGAGCCTGGGTTTGATTCTTTCAGCATTATGTCCCCAAAGCCTGGCACTCAGGAGGCGCTCTGTAAGTATGTATTGAATGAAAGAATGGGGTAGATGCAGGGATACGCCACGCAGACCTGCAAGAAAGGATGATTGCCTGGCGGCCAGGGTGTGGTGTGCTGACAGTTCCAGCTGTTGGCCCCTTCAGGGACCACAGGGCTGGGACTCAGGTGAGAAGACTAGCACCTAGAGCACAGAATCTAGGGATGTGGGCGGGGCACCGTGGCTTATACCTGTTATCCCAGCACTTTGGGAGGCTGAGGTGGGTGGATCACTTGAGATAAGAAGTTCGAGATCAGACTGGCCAAGATAGTGAAACCCCATCTCTACTACACATACAAACAATTTGCTGGGCATGTTGGCAGGTGCCTGTAATCCCAGCTACTTGGGAGGCTGAGGCAGGAGAATCACTAGAACCCAGGAGGTGGAGGTTGCAGTGAGCTGAGATAGTGCCACTGTATTCCAGCCTGGGAGACAAGAGTGAAGCTCCATCTCAAAAGAAAAAAAAATCTAAGGATGTGCTCACCTGCAGGAGTGTGCAGGCGCTTCCCTACATGCTACACCCTGGCTGCCTCACTGGCCTGGACTCAGGTGGCTGAGCACAGCAGTGGCTCTAGTGACTGGCCATTGCCAACTCAGGGTTCCTCTAATGGGCGGTCTTTGCTCAGGAGTTCCCCATCGGGCTGGCAGAGAGGGGTCGGATCTGCTTCACAGTCTCACGGTCCCTGCCCAGTCCTGCTCTTGCCTTCCTTTCCCAGGCCTCACTCCCCAGCAAACCTTTCCTCATCTCTGTAGGTGTTTCCCAGAGAACCTGACCTGTGACATTTCACGAACAGGCACTTCCAGATTACAAAGAACCACACACACACGGACACACACCCACCCCTGTGAGTGCCTGAGGGTAGGGGCTGAGCCTTACCTTTATGTAAAGCTCAGTCCTGAACATATATCAGATGCTCAAGAACTCCCCAATGAGTGACTGAATGGGATGGAGATTCCCAAGGTGACGGAACACCTGGTGGGAGGCCAGTGCCTGGATATGCTGACCTTGCTAGATGTTCCCAAATTGGGGTCCCCAGGGCATCCTTGAAGGCAGTGACAGAGGTGATAGAGTTGTTTCCAAGATTTAGTCTCGTGGGATGTGTGCTTTTAGCTGAGAATAGGCCACTCAGGTGAACTTAGAGGTGAGATCTTATGCTTTTTGTGGGAATTATGTCAGGACAGTGCACTCCCATGGAGCTACCCTGGGATGAGGAAAAGTTTCATCCAGCACTGACGTATTAAAATGATTTTCACCGGGTATTATGGAGGCAGTGGAGAGGAATGGGAAGGTCAATGGCTTTTGACTCCACTGCAAGGTGCCACTAGGCAAATCAGCCTATATCTCCGAGTCTCAGTTTTCCCATCTGTAAAGTGGAATCTAGGAGTGTCCTCTGATGGAGCTGTGAAGGCAATAATGTAAATAACCGAGTATAGTGCCTAGCCGTGAGTGATTGGCAGCTACTGTTATTATCAGCTCACATTTTTAGTTTGCACAATAAAACATTTTGACCCATGGAGTATAAGTGCCTTCAGCCCAGCTTGGCAGGGATTGGCTGAACTGCCCCAAATGGACCAGGATCAGTCAGACACTGTTAATTTTGAGAATAAGAGAGGGTTTCAGCTCTGAGGCCACAGCAAACGGGCATGAAGCTGATCAAATTCCTCTAGATTGAGGGACAGGGTGGGAGAGTAGGATGTGCAGAGAATCCTCAAGCTCGCAGCTTGGTGGATGGTGGCAGGGAAGTGGAAGGACTATTTGTACTTGTGGAATTAGGGTTTGGTCCATGTTCTAGGGATGTTCATGTATATCAGCCGGAAAGATCAATATATGCAAGTGATCTGATACTAGCATCCACCAGGGAGATGCACAGACTGGCCTTTCTGTGGGTGCCCAAAGGCACTTCTTAAGAAAGAAGACTGGTGGGTTACGTCTGTAATCATAGCACTTTGGTAGGCTGAAGCAGACAGGTCACCTGAGGTTGGGAGTTCGAGTCTAGCCTGATCAACATGATGAAACCCTGTCTATAATAAAAATACAAAATTAGCAGGACAGGGTGGTGCAGACCTGTAATCCCAGCTACTTGGGAGGCTGAGGCAGGAGAACTGCTTGAACCTGGGAGGCAGAGGTTGCAGTGAGCTGAGATCATGCCATTTCACTCCAGCCTGGGCTATGGGACGAAACCGCATCTCAAAAAAAGACTGTTCCCTACACTCCTATGAGTAAGGGAGCTGCATATGAAGCCTTTACACAGGCCATCTGGTCTCTTGGGAAATATACAGGTATGTTTCAGGTATGAAGACTGGGAGAAAGCATGCCAAAGTACTCACTAATAATTTATTCACTGAGGGAGTGGAATAATAAGCATTTAAAATTTTCTGCTTTACATTTTTGTTTGTTTTTTGCAAATTTGTTTCCATGGCTTGATCTTATAGGTGGAGAGAGGGTGAAGCGGGCCAAGTCAGCAAAAATGAAGACAGACGGCCGGGCGTGGTGGCTCACGCCTATAATACCAGCACTTTGGGAGGCCGAGGTGGGTGGATCACGAGGTCAAGAGATCGAGACCATCCTGGTCAACATGGTGAAACCCCGTCTCTACTAAAAATACAAAAATTAGCTGGGCATGGTGGCGCGTGCCTGTAATCCCAGCTACTCAGGAGGCTGAGGCAGGAGAATTGCCTGAACCCAGGAGGCGGAGGTTGCGGTGAGCCGAGATCGTGCCATTGCACTCCAGCCTGGGTAACAAGAGCGAAACTCCGTCTCAAAAAAAAAAAAAAAAAAAAAAAAAAAAATGAAGACAGATAAGAAAAAAAAAAAAAAGACTGCGTTATTCTCTGAGCCCAGTTAACTTGGCGATGAGGTTCTAGACTCTGCACTTTGGTGTAATGAGCAATCACTGCCAGCTTATGTTTTCTAGTAAACAAGAAAGAGTTGCTGCAAAGCTTCTCTCCAGATGGGGGTGGGGATGGCCCAGGAAACCTGAATGAGTATCTCCGACTCTTATTTATTTTCCTTCCCTTCTGCACAAGGAAGGAAAAATGGAGGTGAGATTCCCATTTCCTGACAGGGCAGCTCTCAGCGGAGTTGGAGGCTCAGAGAGAGCCCATGGATAGGTCTCTCCTGCCTTACCCCAGGCCCAGCTCCTCACTGTGGGGAGAAAGGGTCTGGACACAGGGCCTTCAGATGATATGGTAAATTTTGCATTTGGCATTCTCATCTCTCTTTTCTGAACTCTCTTCCTACTTTCATGCAAACCTCCTTGTTCCCCATTTAATTTAATGTTAAATGGGGGAGAAACCTGTCCCCAGGAAGTTTAATGTTCCTCCTGGCCCCAAGCCTTACATATTCCCAGCTTGTCTCTTTCTCATCTCCAACCTCCCTT
This sequence comes from Sapajus apella, assembly GCF_009761245.1. NCBI lineage: Eukaryota > Metazoa > Chordata > Mammalia > Primates > Cebidae > Sapajus > Sapajus apella. The sequence goes on from NW_022437023.1 coordinate 6,821,549, forward strand.
CCCACTTTTACATTTCCTTCACCACCCTGTTCTTTACTGTCGCGTTGTCAGGCATGCTGGCCACTAATTCACACTACAGCGTAAAGGGCCACCACTCTATAGTAACATTCATAAACAAGGTACTTAGACAAGTAGTTTTGGCAATGGAAGCCAGTGGGAGGAGCCATGATATGGTTTGGCTCTGTGTCCCCACCCAAATCTCATCTCGAATTGTAATCCCCATAATTCCCTCATGTCAAGAGTGAGACCTGGTGGGAGGGGATTGGGTCACGGGGGCAGTGTCCCCCATGCTGTTCTTGTGATAGTGAGTGAGTTCTCACAAGACCTGATAGTTTTATGTGTTTGACAGTTCCTCCTACTCTCTCTCTCTCTGTCTCTCTCTCTTGCCTGCCACCATGTAAGATTGTGCCTGCTTCCCTTACTGCCATGATTGGAAGTTTGCTGAGACCTCCCCAGCCATGTGGAACCGTGAGTCAATTAAACCTCTTTTCTCTATAAATTACCCAGTCTCAGGCAGTTCTTTATAGCAGTGTGAAAATGGACTAATACAATCTAGAACCCAGTGCTGGCATCAGAAGGTCTGTCTTGAGTCTTATGTTTGCCTCTAAATCATTGGTTGACCTTGAACAAGTCATATCGCCTTTCTGGGCTTTAATTTCCTCATGAGTGGAAGTATAGAAGTTATCTTTTTAAATTTTTTAAACCAGGTCACAAGATTCTGTCCCCCTGATGTCATCTGATTTTCACACAAATCCTGTGGTTACATGGGCAGGAAGCCCTATTATTCTATTTGTCTTTCAAAGCTGGGCTCAAATAAGCCTCTCTCCTGTAAACCATTTCTTGACTCTCCCCACAAGTTAATCATTCTATACTGGGGTTGGCCACTGAAGCTGGCAGTAGCTCTTGTGGTTCTGCTCAGCTCCCCAATTTGGATCCAGGGCTGTGACCTTTGGGTACCCAGGACCTGGCACAAATAGGGCCTCGACGGCTGTTGTAGGAAATGTTGAAGGACACCAACTCATATTTACAGGGCAGACTGCCATCCAGATTCTGTCCCCCTCCGTGTTAGCCTGTCTTCCACCATGTTAGCTAGCCCACCCTGCTGGCCTTGAAGCTCAGTAGTAGGTGTGTCTTGATCATGGTGTTTAACAATAGTATTGAGAAGGAAAGTCAAAGAGTGGAGCCCTGGGCACCCTCAGTAGAGGCTGTCGCCCTCAGGACGTCTGCCCTAACACACAGATGGTTCAAACACAGAACTTTCAAATTACCTACTCTGCCTGGGGCTGAATGTCATCATCTTAAGTGCCTGTCCCAGGGCTGACACCCAATGGGTGCTCCTCTGATGCCAAATGCTAGTTCTCACCTATCCTCTTTCCCTACCAGGTGAACTAGGCAAAGGGAAGAGCCTAAGTGGGTTTTATCTTTTTTTGACAGACTCTCACTCTGTTGCCCAGGCTGGAGTGCAGTGGTATGATCTCGGCTCACTGCAACCTCCACCTTCTGAGTTCAAATGATTCTCCTGCCTCAGACTCTTGAGTAGCTGGGACTACATGCACATGCTGCCACCATTTTTGTATTTTTAGTGGAGATGGAATTTCACCATGTTGGCCAGGCTGGTCTCAAACTCCTGACCTCAAGTGATCCACCCGCCTCGGCCTACCAAAGTGCTCAGATTACAGGTGTGAGCCACTGCACCGGCCTAAGTGGGTTTCTAATATGCACTCTCTATGGCTAAGCAGAGGGTCCCAACACCACCCATTTCCCCAGCACCTGTAGCATTGGTAACTTATCCAGAGGGCTTGTTTCATGTGCCCAGAGTTCAGGTGGCCTTCTCCTTGGGAGCACTTGTGAGGGTGGAGGGTGTGACAGCAGCTGGGTCGCTGGCAGTGAATGTGGTGAGGGAGAACAAGGGTCTGGAGCTGGGCAGTTCTGACTCCACCACATGCAGGCTGTGCCAGCTGGGCATGTCTCTGCCCCTCTCAGGGTTCCAGCGCCTTCCTCCTGAAAGATGGGGATAATAACAGTATCTACCTCATTGGGTTCATAAGAGGACTAGGTGATAAAATATTTGTAAAGTGCCAGGTAGAGTAACCTAGAATCATAGTTTTGATGATTACCTTGAAACACTGTTGCCATCATCAGTAGGAAACACTGTTCCATCAGCAGTGAGAGACACTGTTCATCAGCAGTAGGAGACACTGATCCATCGGCCGTAGGAGACACTGTTGCCATTGGCAGCAGAAGACGCTGTTGCCATCTGCAGTAGGAAACACTGGTCTATCGGCAGTAAGAGACACTGTTCCATTGGCAATAGGGAACACTGATCCATCGGTAGTAGGAGACACTGTTGCCATCCACAGTAGGAGACACTGTTCCATCGCAGTAGGAGACACTGTTGCCATCCACAGTAGGAAACACTGTTGCCATCTGCGGTAGGAAACACTGTTGACATCAGCGGTAGGAAACACTGTTGCCATCAGCAGTAGGAAACACTGTTCCATCAGCAGTAAGAGACACTGTTCCATCGGCAATAGGGAACACTGTTCCATCGGCAGTAGGAGACACTATTGCCGTCCACAATAGGAGACACTGTTCCATCAGCAGTAGGAAAGACTGTTGCCATCCATGGCAGGAAACACTGTTGCCATCCACGGTAGGAAACACCGTTGCCATCAGCAGTAGGAGACACTGTTGCCATTGGCAGTAGGAGACACTGTTGGCACCACAGTAGGAAACACTGTTGCCATCAGCAGTAGGAGACACTGCTGGCATCCACGGAAGGAGACACTGTTGCCATCTGCGGTAGGAGACACTGTTGGCATCCACGGTAGGAAACACTGTTCCATTGGCAGTTGGAAACACTGCTACCATCCACTGTAGGAGACACTGTTGCCATCCATAGTAGGAGACACTGTTGCATCGGCAGTAGGAGACACTGCTGCCATCCACTGTAGGAAACACTGCTCCATTGGCTGTAGGAGACACTGTTACCTTGGCGGTAGGAAACACTGTTCCATTGGCAGTAGAAAACACTGTTGCCATCCACAGTAGGAAAAACCAGGCAGGACCCCTCCTGAGCAGTCCATGCCAGGACTACAGGCTACAGTGACCCCAGGAGTTGCCTTGGCAGGAGAAGGGTACCCAGGCAGCCCTGCCCTAGCCACTGGCTGGGGCTGGAATGTTCCGAGTGCTTGCATAATAACCAGGATGGGGATCCAGGTAGTTCAGTGTTTGCAAAGCACAGCTTTCCCTGGACCACAGAAGCTATCAGCCCTCGTGGTGATGAAATGTGCCCACCCTGGGTGGAGCAGGTCAGCCACTGTCCCGGCTGCCCCGCCCACCTCACCCCACTGGAGTAGCACAGAACAGTATGTCTTGCTCTGGGTTTCAGTCTGGCCCAGAGCCCAGGGTCTAGGTACAAGGGTGGAGGGTCAGGCAAAGGAAGTGAGGCAGCAGACCCTGGCATGAGCATTGGCTCTGCTGCTGGCAAGCAGGGTGGCCTTGGCAGACCCTTTCCCTCAAAAGCGTTTGTTTTCAAGTGATTGCTAAGCCCACTTTAGCCCCCTCACACTGCTAGGGAAAGGCAGCCAGGTGGGTGTCTCACAGCACTTCCTGGCCCCCGTCTCTGGCTCTGGCAAGAAAACTGAAAGTTTGGGTTCTGGTTTTCCTTCTTCCCACCTTCACTCAGGTTTCCCTAAGGGCTGGGCGCATTCTGTTGCAGGCAGCCCTGTTCTTGAGGCTTTGGTGTCCAGGTAAGAAGAAAACACAAAAGCCCCCACATACCCCAAGTCAGTCAGGTGACAGCAAGTACCCAGAAGGACTGAGACAGAGGGTGTGAGGACAGCTCTGAGGAGCACAGCAGGGGCTGCCAGAGAGCAGGATGAGGCACACAGGAGGGAAGGGAGGGTGTTCCAGGTGGGAGCCTGCGAGAGCCCAAACCGGATGTGGTTGAGTCAGGAAGGGCAGGAGTCAGAGACCTGGACAGCAAATTACTGGCCCTGAGATCACCCCAGGCTTTCACCTCTGTGCACTGGCTCCTGCCTGGATCTAGGGCCAGCCCTGCTGCGGGGGCGCTCTGGGGACTGGGTGTCCCCTGGCCCGGACCCACCCCATTGCCTCTGTCAGTGCAGGAGCTGCCTGTGACCAGCCAAGAGCGGCCATCTCTGGGGACAAGGCTGTGTGACTGCCAAGGCTGTGGCAGTAGCTGCCTCTCACTCATCACTCTCCCTTTCGGTTTCATTCCAGGTTCACTTCAGGAGCTGTGATTTTCCTACAGCTGAGTCACCCAGGGAAGGGCAATAAAGAAGGGTGATTAACAGTGTTTCAGTTCCTGGGATTTCCCATCTCAGTTCATATGAATTCAGAGCAAAGCCACAGAAGTACAGGTGATGAGGGAGGAAAGAGACTTTGCAGGGACCTAAGGAGACCGCTCGCCTCAGACTGGGGCTCCCTGAGGACAGGGCTGTGTCTCCCTCAGACTGGGGCTTCCTGAGGACGGGGGTGTCTTCCTTCTATCCCTTCTACCGGGGCTTCCTGAGGAGTGTGTACAGCTCTCTTTCTTGTGTACCAGGTCCACTGCAGCCACGGGCCATTGGGTGCCTCTGCAGAGGTCCTATTGGGTGCACCAATTAGAGCACAGCAGGCTGGGTCCCCCTGGTCCCCCTGCTGGGGTTTCTCCTCCCATGGAAAAGATGATGACACAGAAAGTCCTTCATTTCTCCCCTGTGCTTGCACTTCGTTCTTTCTCCTTCTCTCTAGCAGACCACACAGGGCTGCAGCCCTTTCCTGCATCTCTCTGCCCCTCCCACTACACGTCCACCCACAGAGCCCTTTGGTCAGTGTTCTCACCCAGAGCCACCGTAGTACTCATCGACCAGGGATCAAAGGTGACAGAACTGGGCACTGCTAGCAAAACCAGAGCCCAAGTCAACTGCGGAAGGAGGGGCTTCTCTCCCGTCTCCTCTCCGCTGCTGGCTGACTAAAGTCCAGCTGGACTCACCTCGGCTGCATCCTGGGTGGGAGTTGCCGGCCAGAGAGAACTGACTTACCCTGCCATGGCGGGATAGGTGATGGGATCGACCTGCTAGGAGCCGAGGCCAGCTCCAGGAAAGGCCACCTTCCACCAGTGAGAGACACTACCAACACTTCCACCACCTCTCAGTGCTGTGGGTGACTGGGAGCTGCTTGTCGAGGTGACACCTGTGTGGCCCGGAGGCCCCTTCTACACCCTGCTATTCCCAGCAGCAGCCACCGCAGCAGCAGGTCCTGCTGCTGGGGAGCAATTCTTGGGACTGCGGGTGTTAACGAAGCCTGTGATCTTCCTCAAACTTTTCCACCAGAGAGACACCGGAAGGAGCCAGACCACATTCCCCTGAGGGCTTGTGTCGGGGGGTAGGCTTGGCTCAAAACAGCCAATTCAGAGCTCCAGTGGGATTGCAAGTCTTCTGTTTATTGAAAATTCACACATGCATCTTACATTCTATTTCATCATACTGTTGAATGTGAAAATAATCTTCTTCTCACATTCTTTGAGCCAAATTGCTGCTCTAGGAAGGTGGGGCCCGTTTGTCCCGTGGCTTTGCTGCCTTGGGCACAATGGTGCTGGTGGTGGGTGCCCAGAGCAGGTGGCACAGGGGCCCAGGGAGCCTCAGATTGGGTCCCAGTGCAGACGCATCTCCCCACTCAGGTGTGTAAGAAGCCTCCCTATCCTTCCTAGCCTTGCTTTTCCCAGTGATTCCTGTGGAAGGCAGAGTGGGCCATCTGTTCATACAGGGTGTGCTCTCTTGGCTGCGGGATGCCCTGATGCCCCTCCTCCCCAAGGCCCCCCCAAGCCTCTACTCCTACATCATTGGCTGAGAAACCTCTTTGTCAGAGGCTACTGAGCTCTGCTCCTGGAGAGAGAACAGACAGGAATCCTGTTCACGGATAAAGACCCTAGTGAAGCTGTGGACAGTTGGGGGTGCATGTCTCATCCCATCCCAGGAGGTCTCGTACCGGCATGGCCCGCCTTTGCAGGCATGTGGTGGGGTGTGATGGCTCCTGGCAGTGGCTGTGGCTGCCTGGTCAGAATCCGGGTAAACCCCGAGAAGGAGGTGCTATGAGCACCTGAGGGAAGCTTCCCTTTCCCTCCCCAATTCCCAATATGTCAACAAGACCCAATATTTCTGCTTCTCAAATGCTTCTCAAATCCATTTCACTTTATTCAAAGTAGGCTTTATACAAATCTTATTTTCTTGCTTAAAACGCTTCGTTCCAAGGCTTCACACTAGACTCCTTAAATAAGGTTCAACTGGTTTGTCGATCTTGCCCTCCTCGTCTCTCAGCTCTGTCTCAACACTGACTTCTTTTCTTCCTCTAGCAACTTTGCATACGCTGTTCCCTCCCTGCGTGGAGCACTTAGTATCCGCCCTGACGTCCCACTCTCCCTCACTGCCCTACCTGTCTCTTCCACGTCCAACCAATTTCTCCTTCCTCTTCCCTTCCCGGCTTCCCAATTCCTCAAGCCAGCATGACTCAGAGCACTTTTCCACCTGGCTGGTGATACTTGTTAGATGTTAACTGAGGTCCTTATTTCCTCAGGAGGACCATGACAAAGCAGAAAGCAGAAAAGTCACTGGCCATTGTGTCCTGAATCCTAAGCCCTTAGCGGAAATGAAAGGTTTAAGTCATTAAAAAAGAGGGGAGATGGGCTGGGGGTAGTGGCTCACGCCTATAACCCAAGCACTTTGGAGGCCAAGGTGGGCGGATCACCTGAGGTCAGGAGTTCAAGACCAGCCTGACCAACATGGTGAAACCCTGTCTTAAAAAAAAAAAAAAAAAAGAAGGGAGACATTAAAAAAAAAAAAGTAAAGTGGACCATTCCCCACTCCTGTGGTAGCTTGTATTTTCCAAATATGACCATGGCTACAGTTTCTCTTCCACATGCTCTTCCAGAACCTTTCCAGTCAAGAGTGGGATATTTCCTCATCCCATTGAAACTGGGTGGGATTTTGAGACTGCTAGGTAGACAGAATGTGGTCCAAGCCTAGACTTCTCAGGGTAGGTCGTTGCAGCAGTTCAGCTTCTCTCTCTTCTTCTCTCCATACTCTCATCCTTGAAAACCAGCCGCCAGGTTGTCAGGAAGCCAAGGCCACATGGGGAGGCCACGTGTACATGTGCTAAGTTTTCAGCCAACAGCCAGGTATGTGAGTGAGTGAATCTTCAGATAATCTTGCCCCAGCCTTCCAGCTTCCGCAGCTAATGCCCGGCAGAGCAGAAGCGTCCTCACTGAGCCCTGCCTGAATTGTGAATTTTTTTGTTACATATCTACAGTAACTGCTCCCCATCCCTCCCTTGACTTGATACATACTTTTCCCGGGCTAGAAGAGAGGACAGGCAGAAAAAAGATGATGGAAGAAAAGGAGTAGGCAGCTTTGACAACAGATGTATTCTCCTTCTACTTCATCTGAGGCAGCATTTGAAATAATGATGGCATTATTTGGAAATAAAAAACATTTTATTATGGCCAGGTGCAGTGGCTCATGCCTGTAATCCCAGTACTTTGGGAGGTCGAGGTGGGTGGATCACCTGAGGTCAGGAGTTCAAGACCAGCCTGGACAACATAAATGACAAAACCCTGTCTCTACTAAAAATATAAAAATTAGCCAGGCATGGTGGCGGGTGCCTGTAATCCCAGCTACTCAAGAGGCTAAGGCAGGAGAATTGCTTAACCTGTCTCAAAAAAAAAAAAGAACACGCTAATGCCCTTTTCAGCCTTAGCCCACCTGCATCCAGGTGAAAAATAAAAATAAAAAACAACATTATATTTTCTTATATGTTCCTTTCACACACAGAACTGGAATTGCCTGCTGATGTGTTTGTGTCCTTGACTCCATACCTGTATCCTCATTGGGCCCTGCCTGTCATTGTCTTGGTCCCTGTGACTCTGCAGCCCAGGATACAGCCTATCACAGAGGAGATGCTCAATAAATACATGGTGATTAATGATTAATGAATGGATCAATGATCAATGATTGAAGGGTGAATGGGTGAAACCTGAAGCCCTGTCATCATGAACTTTTCATAAAGATCTTGGTCACTGGTTCAAAGAATGCTCATCCTAAGTCAGACTGAGAGATTCCTTTTATAAATAAGGACACTGAAGTCCAGTGGGGGCAAGGACTGGCCCAAGATCTTATGTCCAACCGGTGGCAGAGCTGATCTAGAATTTGTCTATGTACCCAGCTCATGCCCTACCCATCCACTCCTCACTGGCCCTGACTGCTGGGCCAGTCAGGCCCTGGAGAGGCTGGACTGGATGGCAGTTGTTCTCGTGTCTTTTTGTTTTCTTTTTTCTTTTTTGAGAGAGAGTCTTGCTCTGTCATCCAGGCTGGAGTGTAGTGGCACGATCTCGGCCCACTGCAACCTCCATCTTCTGTGTTCAAGCAATTATCCTGCCTCAGCCTCCCGAATAGCTGGGATTACAGGTGCCCACCACCATGCCTGGCTAAGTTTTGCATTTTTAGTAGAGACAGATGGGGTTTTGCCATATTGGCCAGGCTGGTCTTGAACTCCTGGCCTCAAGCGATCCACCTTCCTTGGCTCCCCCAAAGTGCTGGGATTACAAGTGTGAGCCACCATGCCTGGCCATTTGTGTCTTTGCTGTCATTATCTGCCCAGGAGTCTACTGGCTGGGCTAGTCCTGGCCTCTCAAGGGCAAAGGGCAGAGGCAGTCAGGGACCCCTTGTAGGCTGGGGATGGGACAAGGAGGGGGTACTGTGAAAGCAGACCTGGCATGCAGCAGGTCATCTATAAATATTGGCTGAGTTGAATTGAAATAAACACTCAAATAAATATATAATGATAAGCTTGTATGTTAAGTGCCAGGAGATTTCAGGGAGATGTGAAGGCCTACGAAGGAGGTTATGACCTGTTTCTGGGAAGCTCTCTAAAGAGATGGCCTGGAGCTGAGCACTGCTGGAGAGGAGAGTGGGTGTGTGGGATGGGGTGAGTGGAGGCTCTGCCCATGTTCTAGAGAGTGTCTGAGGAACCAGGAGAGCTGATACGTACTGCAGAGAGGGGAGAGCAGAGTATGGGGGTGACAGAGAAGCCGAGGCAGGCAAGGTTGCCTGGAGGCTGTGTTTTAGGTTTTGCACATTGTCCTGGGAGCAATGAGAAATTATTAAGGCATTTTTGGTAGAGGCAGGACAGATCAGCTCTGTCTTTTTAGCAGGTTTCTATGACGGCTCTGTGGAAAATGAACAGGAGGGGCCTACCATGAGATGGAGAAAATGGTGGTGTGAAACTGCTTGGTGTCAGTGAAGCTGGGGAGAAGTGGCCAGAACTTAGAGGTCAAACAATAGGATGTTGGACTGAAGTGGCTGTGAGGGGGTGGGAGAGAGAAAGGGGCCATTTACCAGTCACAAAACAGCCCCTGAGTGCCCACTACATGCCAGAGACAGTCAGGAGCCAGCAAAATCCCATCCTTCTGAAGTTTATCTTCTAGTGGGTTTTGTTTTTTAAAATGGATTTATTGAGATATAATATACATACCACACAGTTTACCCATTTAAAGTGTACAAGTCAATGGTTTTTAGTATAATTCATAGATACGTGCCAACTTCAACAAAGTCCATTTGAGAACACTTTCTTTATATATATATTTTATTGTACTTTAGGTTCTGGGGTACATGTGCAGATCTTGCAGGATTGTTGAACAGGTACATACATGGCAATGCGGTTTGCTGCCTCCATCCCCCCCGTCATCTATAGCTGGCATTTCTCCCCATGTTATCCCTCCCCAACTTCCCCACTCACCGCTGTCCCTCTCCTAGCGCCCCCAACAGACCCCAGTGTGTAGTGCTCCCCTCCCTGTGCCCATGTGTTTTCATTGTTCAACACCCACCTATGAGTGAGAACATGCGGTGTTTGATTTTCTGTTCTTGTGTCAATTTGCTGAGAATGATAGTTTCCAGATTCATCCGTGTCCCTACAAAGGACACAAACTCATCATATTTTATGGCTGCATAGTATTCTATGGTGTATATGTGCCACATTTTCCTTGTCCAAACTATCATCAGTGTGCATTTGGGTTGGTTTCAGGTCTTTGCTATTGTAAACAGTGCCGCAATGAACATACATGTGCATGTGTTTTTATAATAGAATGATTTATAATCCTTTGGGTGTATACCCGGTAATGGATGCTGGGTCAAAATGGTATTTCTATTTTTAGATCCTTGAGGAATTGCCACACTGTCTTCCACAATGGTTGCACTAATTTACAATCCCACCAACGTGTAAAAGTGTTCCTATTTCTCCACATCCTCTCCAGCATCTGTTTTCTCCAGATTTTTTAATGATTGCCTTTCTAACTGGCATGACATGGTATCTCAATGTGGTTTTGATTTGCATTTCTCTAATGACCAGTGATGATGAGCATATATTTGTTGGCTTTATATATGTCTTCTTTTGAAAGTGTCTGTTCATATCCTTCACCCACTTTTGGATTGGTTTGTTTTTTCTTTGTTTTGTAAATCTGTTTTAGTTCTTTGTATATTCTGGATATTAGCCCTTTGTCAGATGGGTAGATTGCAAATTTTTTTTCCCATTCTGTTGGTTGCTGGTTCACTCTAATGATTGTTTCTTTTGCTGTACAGAAGCTCTGGAGTTTAATTAGATCCCATTTGTCTATTTTGGCTTTTATTGCCAATGCTTTTGGTGTTTTAATCATGAAGTCCTTGCCTATGCCTCTGTCCTGAATGGTTTTGCCTAGGTTTTCTTCTAGAGTTTTTATGGTGTTAGGTCTTATGTTTAAGTCTTTAATCCACCTGGAGTTAATTTTAGTGTAAGGTGTGAGGAAGGGGTCCAGTTTCTGTTTTCTGCACATGGCTAGCCAGTTTTCCCAACACTGTTTATTAAACAGGGAATCCTTTCCCCATTGCTTATTTTTGTGAGGTTTGTCAAAGATCAGATGGTTGTAGATGTGTGGCGTTGCCTCTGAGGCCTCTGTTCTGTTCCATTGGTCTATATCTCTGTTTTGGTACCAGTACCATGCTGTTTTGATTACTGTAGCCTTGTGGTATAGTTTAAAGTCAGGTAGTGAGGGTCTCCCTCTGTTGCCCAGGCTGGTGTGCAGTGGTATGATCACGGCTCATTGCAGCTGCAATCTCCTGGGTTCAATAGATCCTTCTGCCTTAGTCTTCTGAGTAGCTGGAAACACAGGTGTATGCCACCATGCTCCACTAACATTTTCTATTTTTGTAGAGGTGGGGTCTCAACATGTTGCCCAGGCTGGTTTCAAACTCCTGGACTCAAGCTATCTTCCCACCTCACCCTCCCAAAGTGCTGAGATTATAGGCATGAGCAACTACTCCTGACCATTTTTTTTCACCTTAAGAAGAAACTCTGTATCCTTTAGTTATCACGTTTTTTTTCTTTTGAGACAGAGTCTCACCCTGTTGCCCAGGTTGGAGTGCAATGGCACGATCTCAGCTCACTGTAACTTCCACCTCCAGGGTTCAAGCAATTCTCGTGCCTCAGCCTCCCTAGTAGCCGGGATTACAGGTGCCTGCCACTGCACCCAGCTAATTTTTGCATTTTTAGTAGAGACGGGGTTTCACCATGTTGGCCAGGCTGGTCTGAAACTCCTGACCCCAGGTGATCCACCCACCTCAGCTTCCCAAAGTGTTGGGATTACAGGTGTAAGCCACTGTGCCCTGCCTGGTTATCACTTCCTATTCCACCCCTCTTCCCCCACCTCCAGCCCTAAGCAACCACTAATCTACTTTCTGCCTCTATAGATTTCCCCATCCTGGACTTTCATGTGAACGGAATCATGTAACATGTGAACTTTTGTGTTTGGCTTCCTTCACTGGGCATGTTTCCAGGATTCTTCCATGTTGCAGCATCAGTCAAGGAATTGCTTGACTCCCTTTATGGCCATGTAAGTGAGTTTCTGTCTTGTATGGTGAGGTGCATGTTGTTGGCCTGTGCTAATATATGAAACCTGTGTTGGGCCTGTTTTTGGGGTAAGATCAGGTTTGTGATTTGGGGCATTGTTTTAGGAACTCCTGATTTCCTCCCATTATTCAATCTCTTACCTTTTTTATAACATAATATCACTATTTAGCTGAGCACTTTGTCACCTTGCTAGGGGACTGTGTTTCCCAGTTTCCATTGAAGGGAGATGTGACCATGCTACCAAGTTCTAGCCAATGAAATGTAAGAAACGTGTTGTACTGGCTCTTTAATAAAGAAGCCTCCTTAATAGGGTATGGAGTGTGGAGTGTGTTCTTCTCCCCTTCTTCCTTTCTGACTGGATGCAGACCCAATGGCTGGACTTTGGCAGCCATCCTGAACCATGAGATGATGCAGAAGGGGATGATGCCAACTGCTTAGTTCCAGGATCTCAAAGGAAAAATCTGATTCAAGATAACCATTTGAGACATACCGAGTTGTAATTGGTTGTTGAAATCTTGGCAGGTACTTTAGGACTTAGGGAGAAAACACAATGAGAAAAGAAGATGGCCTAAGGCTATGCCTTGGGAAAGACCAACATTTACAGAAGGCACTGGCAAAGGAGATTCCAGGTATTAGCCCTATTATAGGGTCTCCAGTATCTCCCTCTGCAACTCCCTCATCTGTAACTATCAAGATTCTTAGGGTTTCACTCAGTTCCAAAGGGTTAAGTCCTGAGTTTCAGCACCATGGAGAACAGGATCTTATAGCCCAAATATGTTCACAAATCTCCTGGCCACAGGTAACTGTTGTAAACTGGTGCCACGCGTTCCTCTCCCTGAATATCTCAAAAGATTTATGCAAATTGATCTGCCTCTTTCCCTAAGCTCAGAACAATGGATGCTTCCTTGCCCAACATTTCAGTAACTAGATACTCTCCAGAAGTGACCCTTTGCTGGACAAAGAGGGACAATTGTCCTCTATTTCAGGAAAGAAGTTAAAAAGGAAGAAGGGAAGCAAGGAGAAAGGAAGACAGGAAAGAAAAAGCAAAAGAAGGAAAGAAGGAAAAAAATACAGACAGATTATCGTACTGTGCCTGGAAAGGTAGGCAGGAGAAAGTCCGGGAGCCCCGCAGCCACCAGATGCCAAGCTGCTGAGAGGGGCAAGTAAGGTGAGGTTGGAAAGTGTCACCTGGACTTTGCCACATGGAGACTGCCCTCACAGAGATGTTTCGGGGTCAGACTTGGTGCTGGAGTGGGTGAGGAGTGTGGCCAGGTGAGGAAGCAGGGTCAGAGGCTGTCTTTGGAGGCACTGTGGGGTGATATGGACACCCAAGGCTTCCAAGTCAGGCTGGAGGCTGGCTTGAATGCTGTTCCTAGCATCACTATCTCACTGAAATGAGTTCACACTTCTAGGCTCACAGTAGGTATTGAGAAAGCAGTAGTTTCATTTCTCTCCCTGTTTCCCACTAAGGGTACCCGTGGGCAGTTCCATTCTGTGGGCCATGGTGATTGTGGGCCAAAATGAAGCACCCAGCAGCACCATGTCTTTCTATTTTCCTCTAGCAGGTCAGTCCAGAAATGTCCTGATGGCTAGGGGACAGAGAGAGAGAGGGAGAGAGAGAGAGAGAGAGAGATTGAGAATAAACAAGTCAATTTCACAAAGGCTAAAGAAAATCCCATGGCCAAGCCCATACAATCTGAGTGAGAAGTCACAGAGCAAAGGGTAGGGATCCAGGGAGGGATGAAGAGCTGGGGCTTTCTTCAGTCTACCACGTCAAACTAGTATAGGGGTTAAGGGAAAGTTCCCCTTGGCCCACTGAAGGTTCACTGAAAAATAACTCATAAAAGGTAGATTACTTGGAGAAAAGGCATACAAATTTATTTACCGTATATACTCAGGAGCCTTCAGAATGAAGACCCAGCCTCCTAATGGGGTATAGAAGCTTGCGTACCATCTTGAGTTTACAAGAATGGAGGCTTGGATCCTGGCAAAACATGTTTATGGGAGTGGGGAGAAGAAGAATTCTGATAAGGGGCAATAAATGATTAATACAGAGAGTTCAATGGTCTTGAAGAACATTCAAAGTCCACTGGGCCCGAGGAGCAGACAAGGGGTTTGTGACCAAAGCCTCTCCAGGTTTGTTGACAGAGTTTGGTCTTCCTTCCTGAGAAATGGGTTCAGTTAATGAAAACTCATGAAGGGACTGGATATAATTGTTTTCTTCTTTGGAAGGTCCAGACTTTAGACAGACAAAGAACTTCAGATAATCACATTTACATTCCAACAACAGGAAGAAAGAAGGGCTGAAAGGGGATGCATGCCTCTCCCTTTAAGGACAAGTGCCTGCGGTTATACACACAACTGCTGACTACATCCTGTTGTAAATGCCGTGCCCATTCTCCCTTCCTTACACAGTCATAGCATTTAATAATAGCATTAACAGGTCATCGAACAGCTCAACTGATGACTGCATTTTGCGGCCTCCTGTACAGCTAGATGTGGTCATGTGACTAAGCTCTAGCCAGTAGAATGTGAATAGATATGATATTTACAGCTACTAGTTGTGACCTCACAGGGAAGAAGCATGATCTTCCTTTTCCCTTCCCCCTGTCTGGAATGTGGGTGTGATGGCTGGAGTGGCAGCAGCTATTCTACATGATGAGATGAAGGTCTTATATTGAGAATGATAGAGCAAGATACAAGGGCCATACACTCTTATGCTACGTTAGACACAAATACATTTCTCCTTTACTTAGGCCGCTGCTATTCTGGGTGTTTCTGGTTTCAGTAGCCAAACCAACATCCCATCTAATACACAACCCATCCGTTAGTACTTATCATAAGGTGACACTGCTTCAAGGGAGGCTGGGAAATGTGGTCTTTATTCTAGGAAGCCATGAGCCCAGCTGATGACTGGGGGAACATTATTAATGAGGAAGAGCACATACCCTAGCAAAACCCCAGTCCCAGCCACTGAAGGAATAATGGCAATAGTCACCATGGGTGCTTATGGGGGGCTGGGCGCTGTGCCGGCCACTTCACCTCCGTGTTCTCAATGAATCTGCACAGCTACTCTGAGGACAGATATTAGAATCTCAATTTTAAAAGTAGGGAGACTGAGGCCCAAGAGTTTAAGAGACTGACCAAAGTCACACAGCTCCTAGATGTGGAACTGAGATTCAGACAAAGGCTCTCTAGCTCTGTCCATCTCCTAAACCAATGGTTCTCCAAGTGTGCTTGCTTCCTGGGCCAGCAGGATCAGCATGAAAACTTGTCATGAAAGCAAATCGTCTTAGAAATCAGGCACTTGGGGTGGGGCCAGCGATGGGCAGTTGAATAAGCCCTCCAGGTGATACAGGTGCACACTCAGTTTGAGAGCCATTGCTCCAAGCCAAACCTAAGAATGGTGCACACGCCCTCACCTCCTCCCTCCCCAGACAAACCCAACCCAAAGAAGAAGAATCTAACCCTGACCAGATCTAGGCCTTAGTTCACCTGCAGGCCCTGCCCTGGAACTTAGCTTAACTTAAGCAAGCAGGGTCTCTTCTGGGTTGGAGAGACCTCCCTCCTCCCTATCTAGGGGTAGACGTAGAGGAGTGTGATCACGGCCCCAGGCCCCAGGTGGAGTTCTGGGGTGAAAATGGGAGGTTCACATCATCTTGGAATGAAGCCCTTTGAGCATCTGATATTTCCTGTTGGATGCATGAATTCCGAGTGTCACGCATATTCTCCCTCTCTCTCCTCCCTCCCTCCATTCCCCCAGTCCCAGGACACTCTTGCCCAAGGTATAGTTGGTTTCGAGGCAGTGGAAGTTCGTGACATATACTTGGGTGGGATGGGGTGTTTGGTCATTTTTGGTTCCTTCCATAGGCAGGAGGTGATGAGGTGATGACTCATGTTTGTTGATGTCTGAGGCAGACCACTTTATGAATCCTTTCCTTGCATTAACTCATTTATCCTAACAGCACTGTGTGGCAGGTACTATTACCATCCCCATGTTAGAGGTGGAGAAACCGAGGCACCGACAGGTTAAGCACCTTTCCACGGTCTGTCACATAGCAGTGAGCGGAGGAGCTGAGCTCTGAACACAACGTGGCTCCATTGTGTATGCTCTTAGCTGTTGAGCTATTCAGCCTCTAAATAACAGCTAATGCATTCAGGGTTTCCTTTTGATTTTTAACATTCCAGGTACTATTGTAATTGCTTTACAACATATTTTAAAAAGTAGGGGAGTGGCATTTTTACCATCACAAGAAGTTAGGAATTTCCAGCAGAGCCTTGGCACTGGTGGATTGAACATTTGTGGTTTGGACTACTTTTTAGTAGGGTGTGTGTGTGTGTGTGTGTGTGTGTGCGCACACACACAAGCATCTCACCAGGAGAAGTGGGGAAGGTGAGGCCAGAGGTTGTTGCTCTCCCTGTGGTGTCATGTTCTAAAATGAGCCCACACATCACACTTGTGGTTCCTGGGGAAAAATACAACAATCCCCACTACCAGTCAAAACAACAATATTTGTGCAGCTCCGGTAATAACCGCTGCCACCCTCCTCCCTCCTGGCTTGCGGACAGAGCCTTGCCCTCAGCTCACTCTTACTCCCAGGGCCTTGCAGCCGTCCTCCCATGAAGCTCCTGTTCTTGGGGTCACAGCAGTCTCCTGGTGGTTCAGGGCTCACCTGTCCTGGAAAGTGTTCCGAAGGCGTTGGCCTCCTTTGGGAGGACTCAGGACTTGAGAACTCAATGCCGCCACGTCATTGCTCTCTCTTCCTTTGACTGGTGTGATGCCAGACTCCGTGGTTCTCCTTCCACTCCTGTGATGGAGTGTTCTGTGTCTCTTCTCTTCTCCCCAAAGCTCAATTGTGGCCTTCTCTTTCTTTTTTTCTTCCTTTTCTTTTCCATTTCCCTTTCCTTCCCACCTCTTTCCTGTCTTTGGCACTCTTTCTGTCCCTCCTTATTCCAACTCCTCTGCCTTAGCTCTTGAGGTTCTTCTACCTGGCCTACCCTCCCTCCTCTCTTCCTGCTAATCCGGGACCAGCTCAGGTCTTCATACCTTGATCCAGCCTTTCCTGATGCCTCCAGGCTGACTGTGTCACCTCCCCTTCTGACACCCATGGCTCTTTAGCACCGAGTCAGCCCCACTAGATCAATCATTTGAATCACTCTCAACTGACTTGGCATTCATTTAAACACTTATTGTGCACCCACCATTCCAAGGCCTGCCTTCTCCTTTGCATGAAAAACTCCTACACACCTTTCTTTCTTTCTTTCTTTCTTTCTTTCTTTCTTTCTTTCTTTCTTTCTTTCTTTCTT
>NW_022437023.1:6838802-6896485 GCF_009761245.1 Sapajus apella
CTTTCTTTCTTTCTTTCTTTCTTTCTTTCTTTCTTTCTTTCTTTCTTCTTTCTTTCTTTCTTTTTCTTTCTTTCTTTCTTCTTTCTTTCTCTCTCTCTTTCTCTCTCTCCTTCCTTCCTTCCTTCCTTCCTTCCTTCCTTCCTTCCTTCCTTCCTTCCTTCCTTTCTTTCATCTGTCTTTCTGATGGAGTTTGGCTCTTTTCGCCCAGGCTAGAGTGTGATGGCACGATCTCGGCTCACCGCAACAGCTGCCTCCCAGGTTCTAGCGATTCTCTTGCCTCAGGCTCCTAAGTAGCTGGGATTACAGGTGCTCACCACCAAGTCCAGCTATTTTTGTAGTTTTAGTAGAGATGGGGTTTCTTCATGTTGGTCAGGCTGGTCTCAAACTCCCGACCTCAGGTGATCCACCTGCCTCAGCCTCCCAAAGTGCTGGGATTACAGGCATGAGCCACCATCCCTGGCCTAAATACATTATTATTATTATTTTATTTTATTTTGAGATGGAGAACTGCTCTCTTGCCTAGGCTGGAGTGCAGTGATATGATCTTGGCTCACTGCAACCTCCGCCTCCCAGGCTCAAGTGCTTCTTCTGCCTCTGCCTCCCTAGTAGCTGGGATTACAGGAGCCCACCACCATGCTGGGCAATTTTTTGTACTTTTGTAGAGACAAGGTTTCACCATGTTGGTCAGGCTTGTCTCAAACTCCTGACCTCAGGTGATCCGCCTGCCTCAGCCTCCCAAAGTGCTGGCATTACAGGCAGGAGCCACTGGGCCCGGGTCCTACATATCTTTCCAAGCTCACCCAGATGTGATCTCCTCCTGCCTTGGCTTCCCTCTCCCACAGCTGAGCGGGTGTTCCTGTCTGCCCTTAGGCCTTCTGTACGTCACAGGAATGGTTGACACATATGTAGCAGATGCTGACAGTGCCCTGCCTGCTCTGCGCCTATCATGCCCACGTACTCTGCAAGTTTCCAACCCACAAATGCTGGGGAGTTAACACCCTTCTACTCCAAGTGATGGGGCATGGGACTTGGGGAATATATACCCCAGCCTCTTTACCCCTCAGAAGGGACAACTGTAAGCCACGCTCTATGCAGGGCTTGCCGAAGTCTCCAGTGGGAAGGAGCGCAACTGCCCACAGCAGTCACCTGCTCATTAATGCTGTCTGCATTGCTTCCTTTTTCTTCCCTTGTCTTAATTCCATGCTTCTTGGAATCAATTCCCAAATAAACTATTTGCAGCCAGGAACTGCTTCTGGGGAATTCCAATGGAGAAGACAAATCATATAGAACTGGCACTGTGCAAGACACTAAGTTCTTGACTTACATTAACTCATTTCGTCCACACACAGGTTTTGATAGAAGGCAGATACTGCTATTAGAATTTCCACATCACATTTGAGGAAACTGAGGCACAAGAAGGTTAAGTGAGGGGGCACAAGTGTCCCACTTTTCCTGGAAATAAGGGGGCTCTAGCTGGGTGCGGTGGCTCATGCCTGTAATCCCAGCACTTTAGGAGGCTGAGGTGGGTGGATCACAAGGTCAGGAGTTCAAGACTAGCCTGGCTGACATGGTGAAACCCTGTCTCTACTAAAAACACAAAAATTATCTGGGCATGGTGGTGCATGCCTGTAATCCCAGCTACTCAGGAGACTGAGGCAGGAGAATTGCCTGAACCTAGGAGGCGCAGGCTGCAGTGAGTCAAGATCATGCCACTGAACCTCATGCTGGGTGACAGAGCAAGACTCCATCTCAAAAAAAAAAAAAAAGCGGGGGTTCTTTGGAGTTGGAACTTTCTCAGGACAGTGTGAGGATGAGAGGAAAGATGAAATGAGTTGTTCACTCAAGGTGGAGTGATTTGCCAAGGTCAAACAGGAGTGAGTGACAGGCCTGGGATTGAACCTGGGCCCAGCAGCACAGCACAGACTGCACTGCTTGGTGGGACCTTTTACGTGAATCTGCTTCCCTGCAAGATGGCAGAGATCATATTTTATCCATTTTTGTGTCTCTAGGTTTTGCACTGAGGAGGTAGACATTGGGGATACAGGGAAAAGACGAGTTAGACACAGCCCCTGCACGTAGGGAGCACCTAGGCAGATGGGGGAGGCACTGTTTCTGATGCCATGGAGCCCCTAGTCTGATGAGGGAGCTCCCTGCGAGGGACATGGTCTGTCCCTTCTTGCCCGACTTCTCTGCAGGCCCAACAACACAGCTTGGGGGAGCTTCTGTTCCTTGCCTTGTGTCACTATCCCCACAAGCAAGGGTGACAGGGTCTCCCTGGCCTCCTGCCTGGGTCTCCACCCTCTTGCCATCACTCAGAGCAAGTCACTGCCTAGTCAGGGTGGCTGGATTGATTCTTCCATGGTTGTAATTCAGTACTTTGAGCCCCTTTTACCAGTGGGCTGCAGGGAAAGAGCAAAAGATTGATGAACTGGGTGTTGGGATCAGTCCTGCCCTTGCTGGGCACAGATGGCACTTTCCAAGGGCCCATGGAAGAGCCAATAATGAAGAAACTATGTGTAGAGTGCGGGCAGGTCCATGTGCATGAGACGCTACGGCTCCCAGCCATCAGCCACAGTGTGGAGTCATTACTACCCTGGGGCTGAGGGCAAGGGTGATGCTATCACTTCATCCAGCTGATGCCACAATGCTGGGAGTGCAGCCACTGCCAAAGCCATGGCCTGCAGAGAGAGGGCTGATAAAACCCTCACTTCTCTCTCCTCTGCCTTCCATCACAACCCCTCCCCGGCATGATCAAACTGCAAGTCAAAGACAGAAGGAGCCTGGTGACACAGTGCATGGCGTTCAGGGGTTTAGAGAAAGTCAGAGAGTGGGTGGAGAGAGGAAGCCAAGACACAGTGACACCTACTGTGTTGTGTTACTGCGTTATGAGCGTGGTGCTGAGGACTCATACCCTCTCCTCTGGCTCCAAGCCCCCAGGCCAATAGCCTGACCCTTAGAGACCCTTAGAGCTGCCCCCTCCAAGACAGAGCCTTGAAAAATGTATTTCTTCCATCCCCACATCATTCGCTGCCCCTCCCAAGTCCATTGGAGACTAAAAGGGAGGCAGGTCCAGGAGGACTTCTTGGAGGAAAAGGTACAGTTGGGCTTCATGAACTTCCTGATGAAAGAGGGCAGAGGAGGAGGAGCTTGAGACCAAGAGGAGGAAAAAAGGAGGGGCATAAATATTTTTGATCCCTATTAAGTAAAAGGTAGGACATGGATGCTTTCTCTTCTGTTACCGACTCCCCCACCTCCCTTCCTCCATGCTGATCAAAACAATCCTGAGGTTGGAATTAGGATTTTCATTTTATGGATGGGGAGACTGAGGTTCAGAGAGGTTATGTGACCTCTCAGATGTCACACAGCAAGGGATAGAGCCAGCATATAGACATACATCTGCCTGCGTCCAGGAAAGAATATATGAAGGTTTATAAAGATGTGGAATGGTTGGAGTATGGGCAAAAGCTGAACAGGGTCCTAAACCCATGGGGAAGGAGGGGGAAGAGGGCTCCAACCGTGGCTGTGGGAAAGGGTCTGGAGGGTTTTGCATTCACACTTCTGGAAGATGTGCTGGTGGGGTGTGGGGAGCGGGCCACAGCGTGGGAGGCGCCCAACTCTGGTTGCTCTTCCTGCTGTCAGGCTGTGGGCTGATATGGCATCCTTTAGGTTGAGAGAGGTTTTGTGATTGGAGGGACTGAAAATCTTGAGGAAAGTCCCTTAGGAATGGGCTGAGAAGGACGTGGGGAAGGGTGGGGTTATCTCCTTGGCCCAGAGGGACAATTTTAGCTGGGGATGAGTTTTGGCTGGCAAGGGGCAAAGGAGTGTTAGGGGATTCAGGATCCAGCCCTGCCTCCTGGAGAGTGGGAGACAGCATCAGTGAGGCTGAGGCTGGGACCAGCACTGTGTGTGGTGGCTGGGGGACAGACAGCGGAATGGGAGGCCTGGGGACGGCAGCATGGGTAGAGACCAGCACTGTGGTGGTTTAGGGAGGGTGGAGAAAGCAGGTCAGTGGGGCCTGCTTCAGGGCAGTACACTCCAGGCCTAGAGCCCAGGGGTGCTGCTGGGTGAAGCAAGGGCTGATGGAACTGGAGATGGGAGTCTCAGCATAGCTGTTGTCCTTGACGTGGGAGTCCTCTGGCTTCCACAGAGTCAAGTCCTTTGTTTGGTCTGGCTCCTGAAGTGAATGGATACTCTTCCCCCAGCCAGGCCTTCAGCCTTGGAGAGGCCACGAGGGATGGGTTCAGGGACTGGGGAATTTTGTGCAGATTTCCTCTTCTCTTTGCCTCCAGATCCTGTGAGTGTGTGTGTATGTGTGTATCTGAGAGAGTGAGAGAGACAGAGAGACACAGATACAGAGACAAGAGAAAGAGCGAGACTTCCTTCCTTGGATCCAAATGCTTAACACAGGCCCAGGAGGATTGAGATGGGTGGGGCTGGGAACTGCCCTTCTGAAACATGTTAATTATAACAATCCTGTCCAAGGCAGAGGAAGTAGAAGAAAGATTCAGACTCCCTGATGCCAGCCCCCTCTCTTATGGGTGAGGAAACTGAGGCACAGAAAAGGGAGTGGCTGGTTGAGATCACACAGGGGTTAAAGGAAGAGTGTCCCTGCCTCTCAGGCCAGGGGAACTTATCCCTTGCAGAGGGCCAGCGACAACTCCTGTGATGACCCACGGGAACAGGTGGCTACCTTCCTTCTTAACATCCACTGAGGGTCTCCTTTCCCTTTGATAAAATAGCATTACAAATAACAGTTCTTTTCTTACAAAGTCGATGGGAGGAGTAAATCACTTACTACAAGTAAAGAGCTTAGAGCAGCGCCTGGCACATAAGCATCGAATACATGCTAACAGTTAATAATAATTACAATAATATATAATGACAGTAAGGATAAAAGATGCCGCTGTTTTAAAGGGGACCACCCTGTGATGTGGAGTCTGATCTCGCCTCACTGGTCAGGGAGGGAGGGCAGAGGTGGCCCCGGGGGCCGGAGATCTGCCTGTTCCCGGCATGGTGGGACCCTCAGTGGGCAGTCCCGGGTGCTACATTTGCACACGCGGCACTCACTTCCCAGTCTCCGCCTCGAGGCTCCCTGTGAGTCACGCGTGTCCACTTGCCTTATCCTGGCCAGAAAAGCAATGGTATCAGCCTGGGAGCCCCCCAAGGGCAGGGCCCCATCCTGCGTCACTGCTTGCTCAGCCCGCCTGCCTGGCCGGCCCTAAGAGAGGGTCAGCCAAGGTGCCGCCTGCCTTGTAGCCACCGCCCTGCAGAGCATCTGCTTTCTTCTGTTCTGGTCCACTCGGTCTGGCCAAGAATGATGATGACGGCTGAAACGCACGTGGCGCCTCCCCGGGGCTGACATACACACTTCTCTGTCCTTGCGGCACACAGTTACTAGAAGGAAGCTGCTCTTATCTTCGTGTTGCAGAGGAAACGAATTGCAGATGCAAGATTTGCCCAGGGTCACAGAGCCGGCAAGCAGTGGCACCAGGATTTCAACACAAGCATCTGGCTCCAAACTCAGCACCCTTAGGGGCCACGCTCTGAGGGCACCCCTTTCTTTCCTCCTCCAGGCCTTGGGTGGCCTGGACGAGGTGGACAGAAGCAACGAGTTCCTTACTGCAGCCCGTGCAACAACTTTTCTCGACCTGCCTTCATCATATTCTCATCACTCCTATCCCCTCCTTCTTGCTTGTGGCCTCACTGTCCATTCTATTCTGTGATTTCTGAACTGAGGTCTGATACTCTGTTTTTGTACCTTTCCCACATCCAGACCTCTCCAGGTGGCTACCACTATGGCTTCTTAACACCCCTGTCCCTACCCTATTCACCTTCGTACCCTCCCCACTCCCCTTCCCACTTCCTGGGAGTAGACTTCAGAGTTCCAGCTACTCTTTTCATTGGCTGTGAAGCAGACAAGGAACTGGTGGAGAAGGAGCCTTCCTCTGGGCACTGCAGCAGCCTAGGTTGGCTCCTTCTGGGGCAAACATCACATGAGGGTAGGTCTGGGCATGGGAGTGAAGCCTTCGTGGGAGAGTCCAGTGGGTCCAGGCATGAGGACAAGGAGGTCCAAGGTAAGATTGAGTTGGGACCACAGTGCCAAACCCAGTACTCTAGCCTGCTCCTTGCTCCCAGGAGGAACAGTTTTGAATTGCCAGGTCCTCTTTCTGGAGTGTGTTAAGTACAAAGCATGCCACTTCGGCAATCTCTTCCTCCCCTCTGTTTTCCTCTGTCTAGCCTGTGGGCCTTAGGAAGTGGGCATGGACCCTGTTGTTTACTCTCTGATGCTGCTCCTGGGTCGGGCCTTGGTCCACACAAGTGGATGGATGGATGGCACAAGTGAGATGGTGTAACAGCCTTTACTCCTGCCTTGGCCAAAAGGCTGACCCTGACCCAGTTCCAAGATGGTCACAGGGAAGGACCACATGGAACTCGCAGGGTCCCTGGGATACCACCCGAAAGATGGGTGGAGGGAATGGAATCACAGGTGCCCACTGAGGCCAACAGCCCAGCTGCCCCAGGTGACCTCAGGTGGTAGCTGGTACTGCCAGGAGCTCCTGGCTGGGCTTATATGTGTGTATGGTGGGAACCACAGTGCTGCCTTAGTAGCAAACCTCAGTAATGCTCTGCAAACAGAAGTAGCCTTTGCAAACTCTACCTGGCTCTGCAAACCGTTGTTGGAGCCTTCAAATGCAGTGGGCTAGGGTGAGGCAAGAGGAGCCCACTGGCTTGCCCCTGGCTTTTCTGTGGTGTGAATGAGCCACAGAGTAAGGATTCAGCAGCTGGACTGAGACCAGCTGCCTGCTGGCTATACTAGCCCTGAGAGTTATCAGCAAATCTTTACTGAATTTACCTGGTGCCTCTCTGAAGGTACAGGGAGCTGGCGGTCCAGCCTTCAATTCATTCTTGCCACCAGCCCTGGACAAACTCACCCTGCGGAGAGGGTAGCTTCTCTCTGTGTAGGCTGCAGTCTCAGAGGCTGCCTTTGTCTCTGGGTATACTCAGAATTAGATTTGGTTATGAATGACAGAAAAACCCAAATAATGGTGTTTCTAATAGATGTTTATTTCTCTCTCACATAAAGGAGGTCTGGGGATAGTCTGTCCAGGTTTGTTGGAATGGCTCTGTGGTCATCAGAGATCCAAACTCTTCCTATCTTATTGTGCTACCAACCTCCAGCTTTGCCTCTACTTCATGGTGCAGGATGGTTGCCAGAGCTCCAGCCACCATACCGACATTGCAGCCAGCTAAAGTAAGGAAGTGGGGAAGAAGGGCATGCCTTCTCCCACCTGAAAGTCACATCCATGTCACCCAGGACATGTCTCTGTATATCCTATTGGGCAGAATTTAATCACATAGCTGCACCTAGCCTCAAGGGTGGATGGAAAATGTAGTCTTTAGTTTGGGAGGATATATGCCAAGGTTAAAATCAGGGGTCTTGCTACTGAGGAGGAATACCAAACAAAGAATAGAGTGTAACTAGCTGTCCTTGCCACGGCCTGCAACCTGAACAGAAGGTTCCAGATGCCATTGGATTTCCATAGGTCCCTCTGGATGGCATCCTTGCTGTGGGGAGGGGGACACTGGCTCCCTCTCTGGGCCCTGTCTCCAGGTTTGGGACTTGAAGTCTTCCTCGGAGCTGTGGTGGTAGCAGGAACACACCCGCCCTGGCATCTCCAGCTGGGAGAGGATGAGTTTGATGATCAAGGCCTGCCATGCCATCCCAAAGAGGATCCACAGGGACACCATGTTCTTGTACCACAGTGGGTATCTCTGGGAGGGGTTCATCCCTGGGGAAGAGGCAAGGTCAGAGGATGGAGGCCTGGGAAAGTCAGGACCACATTCCCCAAGCAGACACAGGGATACAGGGTTTGATTCATCTGAGCAAGTTTGAGGGGTCAGTGGGACAGAACATGGAGATTCCTAGATTCATGGTCACCTCCAAAGGATTCCACAAAGCCTCCCTGGATTGGTGCTTGGGTTTGGGAGCTACATTTCCTCTTTGCTTTTCTGAGGGAATCTGTTTATGCTCCATCCTAGCAGTTCTCAAAGTGTGGTCCTTGCGGGCGGCAGCATCAGCATCCCTGAGAGCTTGTTGGAAATGCAAATGATGGGGCCCCTACCCCAGACCTACTGGATCAGAAACTTTAGGGGTAAGCCCATCAATCTGCATTTTAACAAGACTCCAGGGGATTCTGATGTCCACCCTATTGTCTGCCGGGCTGCTTGGTTTTCTCATATCTGAAAGGAGGCAGCTTGCTGGAGTCAGGGGATTTGGGAAGAATAAGGGAACCACTGGAATATGTATTCTGCCTCAGTTCTTCAGTCACCTGTCTGAACCTCCTTTACCTGTGAGATGGGGAATATGACTGTGTCCCTTTGGCTTTTAGAATGAAGTCCAAATCCCCAAGGCCCTCTGCCCGTGTCTGCAGTACACCTCTCCCCTCTGACTGCCTGGCCATTCTGGTCTTCTTCCCGTTTCTCCATCTGTCATTCTTCCTGCCTCTGGGCCTTTGTACTTGTGGCCTCCCAGCTCCAAATGCTCTTCAATTTTCCATTTTTCTTGGCCTGGTTACCTTCCCTCATCCTGCAGACCTCAGTTCAGACATTGCTCCCTACGGACCACGTCGGGTTCCTCTGTTAACATATGGCCCATGTGCACCTGCTGGGAAAGTTACTTCATCATCTATAAAATGCAGACAGTAAGAGTCCCCACCTGTGAATGTTGGGAGGATCACACGGGATGCTACAGCTCAAGGGCTCAGAATGGTGCCTGGCTCATGACAGATGCCCAAGGCCTGTAGGTGGTTGCTTATTTCATTCACCACCAGATGCCCCCAAAGAAGCTGGTGCTGGGTAAGTAATGGCCAAGGGCAGGGACTGATGGGAGCTGCTGTGCATCTTAGATGAATCTTGCCAAGGACTTGCTCTATCATTTAATTCCCTCCCTGGAGGCCTGCTTTGTCTCCCTCATCAGAGTGGAATCATTCAAAGAGTAGAGATGTCCCCTTCTATTTCTTTGACATCCTTTTCTGTCTTTGTTCCCTGTGCCATGCCTCTGTCAACTCCTTATCCTGTCTTGCTGGCCCCAAGACAGCCTCTCTCTCCAGGTCCCCCAAGGCTGGGCCCCCTCTCTAGGACCCCCCACATGGGTGTGAGGTTGCTGCCTGGGAGCTGACCTCTGCTGCCTGGCAGCAGCTGGGATTGGATTCGGTTGATTGGGTTATGGGGCCATGATTCCGCTGACGGTCCCAAATGAGATCAGGCAGTGAGCCGGCCCTCTGGCCCTGCCACCCGCCAGCTTGGCTTGCTCCTGGCGACAGAGGGGAGGAGGCGATCTTCTCCCTTTTTATTCCATTTTTGTAAGCTGAAATCATAAGTGGCAGGAGACCTGGCAGCTGGCAAGGCGCTCAACTGAGCTGCAAATGCAATTGGGAGGCACGAGGGCTCTGGGAGCCGGGGAGGAGCAGCCGGCTGGGACCTGGGGGCGGCTCTGGCCACAGCCTTCAGGCAGAGGAGTGGCTGTGAAGACAGCCCCTGTTGCGGCTGCTGATGCAGGGATGTTGAACACCCAGTAGCCGAGTGGTGGACCTCAGTACCCCCATCCAAGAAAGGGCTTGTCCCTGTTGCTGGAGGGCAAGGACAGCTGAGAGATTTGAGGAATAGGCACGGAAGACTCCGAAGTATAGGTGGTATGACAGGCCCAGGCTTGGGAGTTTGTCCTAGACTGGCCCTGATTCACTTGCTCTGTGACCTTAGGCAACTCCCTTCCCTCCCGCAGGCCTCTGTGTTTCCTTCTGTATAAGGAAGATCCCTTGCAGGGGAAGCAGTTGGGGCTCACATTGTGGTGACCTGCTATGAGGCACTGCCATGGTTGCAGAGGGGCCCAGGAGGTAGGAAATCTCCAGAGATGTGGTGAAACAGGGGCAGCTCTGCCAACTACAGTGGCCGCTGGGCAGGAGTGGTCTTGCCTATCTGTGCCCCATTTGGGCCGGGTCTCCTCAGTCAGGTTGTATTGGTAGGAGAGA
Source organism: Sapajus apella (assembly GCF_009761245.1). Lineage (NCBI taxonomy): Eukaryota > Metazoa > Chordata > Mammalia > Primates > Cebidae > Sapajus > Sapajus apella. The sequence continues at coordinate 6,848,831 of NW_022437023.1, forward strand.
GGGGGTTATAGATTTTGGACTCTATCCTAAAACTATAGGAAAACAATGAAGGTCTTCAGAGGAGTTGGGCAGGTGACATCACAGCCTTTGTAGTTTTTAAAGGTCATAAGGGCCAACAGGGGTCAAGGAGAGAGGTTGCACACCTGCGTGGGTGCCGTCCTTACTATGCTCTGTGTGAGTAGCAAAACCGTAGGATTGTGCAGTGCTCAACCTGTGCAGCTGTATGCAACAATCCTGCCTGAACCAGGGAAATGGCAGTGGAAATAGAGAAGAAATGACAGATCTAAGAATCATACTCTGAGCTGCGAGGGTGCAGGTATGGCTCTTGGAGCTTCTGGGCTCAGTTCTCCTCAGACACATCTCTCTACTCTGAGGGTAAAGGTGGGAACATGACCCAGTTGTAAGAAATATTCCCAAGAATTTCCTTCCAGAGCAACAGACTTCCTAGGATGAGGAAGATCAAGAAGGGGACAGCGTGAGGCCCCAACATGAGACCCCTCTTCCTGGGGACATTGCAAACAGAGGCTAGAAGGCGCTGAGGGGCTCTAGGGATCACCTCATTTTACAGGCAGGAACACTGAGGCCCAGAGAGGAGACATTTTAGATGGTCTGGAAAGTGCATGAATTTTGGAGTCAAATAGATGAGGATTCACATCTTGCTAGCTGTGCAATTTCGGGCACATGGCTCAGCCTCTCTGAGCTTCAGTTTCCTCCTCGGGAAAGTGGGGGTGACAGTTGTTGGCCTAGGTTGCCTGAGGAGTGAGCTGATTGTGACATTGGTAAAACTTCATTCTTCCAGGCTTGGTTCTGTCGTGAACGAGTGAAGAAGGGCAAGGCCTCCTCCCCAGAGCCGGGGATCAGAGGGAAGGCACAAAGACCCTCCAGGCTGGCGCAGTGGTGGTGCCACTGACACCTTCGGGGACGGGGAGGGGCAGTGATGAGGCAGAGCTGGGGCGCAGCCACTCCGCCACTGCACAGAATGTCCCTCTACTGCCACCTGCTGGGCATCGGCCTCAGCCTGCTTCTGCAAGGCTGGTGGCTTCTGGGGCCTGTGTCTTGTCTAGGTGCGGTAGTGCCATTGATTAAACCCGCCCTAGGTCCAATGACCATAAGGTCCTTTCTTGCTGGCACTCAGAATCTGCCTGCCAAGTGTTCGCCCACAGGGCTCTGGGGAGGCCGGGGTTCCAGGAGTCTCCCTGACTCTATTGCCAGATCCCCGGGGAATGTGCCCTCCAGCCCAGGAGCAGTGGGACCGATTGGCGCTCCATGGGAACAGAGCGAAGTGGAGAAGGGAGACCGAAGTGCGAAGTGCGGAACGGAATGGAGCGAAGTGGGGAAGGGGCAAGGACGGAATGGACTGGGGAGGGAGGTGGGGACTCCCATCGTGTGGAGAGCTCTAAGCACAACAGGTGGGCTCGCGGACATGTGAGGACCTCTCAGTGCTGGTCAAGGCGGGTAGGAGTGACCTCAGCCCCGTCACACAACAAAGGTGGGTAGGACAGTGTCTCCAGACTTTGAGCTTAAAAACCCCCACATGGCACGCACACAGCAGATGCCCCAGCTGCGGGAACAGATGAGTGAGAGGTGCAGGCAGCCAAATCTCCCCCAACCCGACCACCCGAATGCCTGCTGGGATCTCACCAATCACATAGTCGCCGAAGCCCACAGTGCTGAGGGTGATGAAGGAGAAGTAGAATCCCTCCATGTAGCTCCAGCCCTCCATGTGGGAGAAGAGCAGTGGCGGCAGCAGCAGGAAGAGCAGGAGGCCCGAGAGGAGGGCGCCAGAGCCTGCCAGCCACTGTGCCTTGCCCGGGTCCTGTAGGTGCAACAGCGTCCCCAGGCCTCCTGTGGCCTTCACCCCATGCTTGGGAGCTGAGAGGGCTCTTCACTTGGTCTGCGTTCTCCAGGTTCCCTGCCTGGCGCCTGTACCCCATGTCCTTCCTGTCTGCCCAGTCCCACCCCGTCTCTACCACTAACGCCCTTTTTCACTGAGGATCCTATTCTGGGCAGTGACCCCGATCTCATCACATCCCCACCAGTAAACCCTGCTCCCACCTCTTGTCACTGGTGACCCCAATTCCCACAGCAGCCCCTCATTCTAGAAGTGACCCATCCCCCTGTCCAGCAGCCTCCTCACCTTCCAGGTGACCCCCAGCCTGCTGGCACAGCGGTCTACTCCTTGCTGCATGAGATGCCCCAGTCGGTTGAGCACCACGAGGTTAAGCGGGATCCCCACGAGGGCAAAGAAGATGCAGAAGAGGCGGGCGGCCATCGTGTTGGGGCTCAGGTTGCCATAGCCTGAGGCGAGAGGGCCACTCAGGGGATCTTTCCAGCCCAGCCCTGTCCACTTGCCACCACAGCCCCACTCCTGGGCCCAACCCCCAGGGCCCTCATTCTAACCCACTGCAGATGTGAGCAGCTGACACTTACCAAGGCCCTCCTTTTCCATGCTGGGCTCTGCACAGGGTGCCCTGTATATTCATTCCCTTAGTTCACCCTCGAAACCATCCTTCCAAATCAGAATTATGTGCCATATTCCACAGTCCGGAGAAGCTCTAGGAGGCTAAGCTGCACACATGAGCTGAAATCCATCAAGTGTGAGTCTCCTCTTCCTCTCTTCATGTCCTCTCTCTGGATGGGCAGAGGGATGCTGGAGGGGGCAGAGCCTCCAGCTGCTGCACTCCCAGGATCTACTGCACCATTCAGGCTAGGCCATGTTGTCTCCACGCCACTCCCAGCCATGCCTGGACACAGTGGGGCATCCCTGTCCAGTGCAGCACTCCTTTTGCAGGCACCTTTTGCTCGGGGATCCCCATGGCCTGTCCCAGACTTTCTCACAGCTGCACTGCAGTGAGCAGCTCTTCCCATTCCAGTCTCCTTCCTTCCCTCTTTCCTTTCACAGTTATCAGTCCTGCTTGCAGTCTGAGGCTTTTGCCATTAATTCCTGCTCCTTCTCTTTTATCCTTCAAAGGCTCCCCTCAATATATCTCTTGTGCATCTAATTCTGTCTTGATATCTGATTCCTGGAGGACCCAAACTAGCACAATGGGCTCCCTCATAAGTCTCAGTGGGACAGAGGGACAGATGGTGAGTCATCAGCTGCCTAGGGGAGGTAGAAGTTGGGGGTCTCTGATCATGAAGATAGGGAAGGGGGAAGCTAGGGAAAAAAGAGATGTTTAAAAAAGACTCTATCCCCTTGGACATTCTTTGCTCCTCCAGCCCTGCTTCCACCCTTCTTGATCACCACCACTGTCTCGTCTTACTAAAATGCAAACTTGATTAGGTCATCATCTAATGACAGTGGATGTCAATGAACCTGCCCATTGAACACTGGGTAGCCATGGCCCCATCCAAGCCACCTCTCACTTCAGCATGTCTCCTGGCTGCCACCTTTTACCTTGCTGGGATCTCTGGGCATCCTGCAAGGACCCTGCAAATCCATCTATGATTGGGCTCATCTGTACTCTCTCCGAATGCAGCTCCTGTTTCCAACCCTCTCCACCTACCTGGACCTCCTTATTGCCCTCCAAACACACAAGTCACACTCCCACCTCAGGGCCTTTGCATTCACTGGCAGAGGGTTCTGTCCTCAGATAGCTGCAATTTGCTCCATCATTTGACTCATGTCTCTACTTCAATGTTACAGTATCAGCGAGTCCTTGAATGGCCACCCCACCTACAATAGGTGCCCCCATCATTATGAGACCGCTTTAACTAGCTTTACTTTTCTCTAAGCACACCCCATTACCTGATTATTGTCCATGCATGTGTTTATTGTGTGTCTCCTCACACTAGAATGTCAACTCCCCAGGGGCAAGGACTTGCTAATTTTGGTTACCATTGCATCCTCAGCACCAGTGTCTGGCCCATACTAGGTACTCAATTTACTTATCTATTTATATTTATTTACTTAGTTATTTTTTTTGAGACAGAGTCTTGCTCTATTGCCCAGGCTGGAGTGCAGTGGCATGATCTTAGCTCACTGCAACCTCCGCCTCCTGGGCTCAAGCGATTCTCATGCCTCAGCCTCACAAGTAGCTGGTACTACAGGCACCCGCTACTGCTTCTGGCTAATTTTTGTATTTTTAGTAGAGACAGGGTTTCACCGTGTTGTCCCGGCTGGTCTCGAACTCCTGGCCTCATGTGATCCACCTGCCTTGGCCTGCCAAAGTGCTGGAATTACAGGCATGAGCCACCGTGCCTGGCCTTCAATTTATTTGTTGAACAAATGGATGAATAAATGAGAGAACCCATGAACAAGCCAGGAATGGAGTTCATAGATGAGTGATTTCTGGGCTCAGGCCTGTCCTACTGGCCCGGAAGCATTTGTTTTAGGGCTTGGAAAGTACCGCCCTTAGAGGGTGCTGGCCCCAGGGTAATGGGGTTGCTGAGGAGGCTGCCTTCTGCTGTGCCTCTCAGAATACCTCCTCTTCTCTTGTGGCATTCCAGATGAACCTCATCTCCCACCTGCCTCTCCCTCTCTCTCTCAATTCCCCCATCTGTATGTGAATGCACGTGAGGTCCGAGTCACAGAACAGAACCCTCGCTCCTCCCCTCCTGTTCACTTCGCAATGGCTAGACAACTCTGCTGCTCACTAGCCGTGTGACCTGGGGGAGATTGTGCAACATCTCTGTGCCACGGTGTCCCTATCTGTGACAAGAAAATAGGCTGGGCCCGGTGGCTCACGCCTGTAATCCCAGCACTTTGGAAGGCTGAGGCGGGTGAATTACTTGAGGTCAGGAGTTTGAGGCCAGCCTGGCCAACGTAATAAAATCCTGTCTCTACTAAAAGTACAAAAATTAGCTGGGCGTGGTGGTGGGCACCTGTAATCCCAGCCACTGGGGAGTCTGAGGCAGGAGAATCTCTTAAACCTGGGAGGTGGAGGTTGCAGTGAGCTGAGATCATGCCACTGTACTCCAGCCTGGGCGACAGAGAGAGACTCTGCTACAAAAAAAAATAACGTAAAATAAATAAAGTAAGAAAATAATAAGAGCTATCCTGGGGAGTTGCCATATGACAAATTAAAATCTTTTTTTTTTTTTTTTTTTTTTGAGACAGAGTTTCACTCTTGTTACCCAGGCTGGAGTGCAATGGTGCAATCTCGGCTCACCGCAACCTCCGCCTCCTGGGTTCAGGCAATTCTCCTGCCTCAGCCTCCTGAGTAGCTGGGATTACAGGCACGCGCCACCATGCCCAGCTGATTTTTTGTATTTTTAGTAGAGACGGGGTTTCACCATGTTGACCAGGATGGTCTCGATCTCTTGACCTCGTGATCCACCCGCCTTGGCCTCCCAAAGTGCTGGGATTACAGGCGTGAGCCACCGCGCCCGGCGACAAATTAAAATCTTAAACGGCAAAGTGCCCAGCACAGTGCCTAGTACAAAAGACCTCAGGTGTTTCTTCAGTGTACTGTGTGGCAGGAATGGGAAAGGGCCCTCCTCTCTCTGCCCTCGTCACTCTCACAGCTGGCTGAAACTGAGTGGTAGGAAAGGACAGAGGCATAATCCAGGCTCGGAGTGGTAGAGCTGGGAAGAGAGGAGGCAAAACCCTGAATTTGGTGGGCCAAAGCCACAGGCCTGGGGAAGAGGGTGGGAAGTGTGGGGTTTACAGACTAAAGGACCCTCAGATCTGGGAAGCCTGGCCGATGGTGACTGTGCTTTAAGGTCTGCCACCCTGGAACTCAGTATACGCTGGGTGAAAGCATATTTAATGGGACTCCTTAACGTGGCAGTATTTATTGAGCACCTGCTGTATGCCGGGCCTTGTAATAGACCCTTGTAATAGATCCTGGGGATGTAAACGATGAATCAGCCCATCCTGCCAGTCCTTCAGGGGCTCAAGACCCATGGAATCTGAGGTGCCTCCCAAGCATGCCTGTCTCAGGGATTGCCCAAGCTTCCATGTAGCCCTGAGGTCTGCCTCCAAGAAGTACTGGACAATTTAAAACTAGATGGAGAATCCTCTGGATGCTCTTGCCTTACCCCACCCTGCAGGGAGGCTGGGATACTGGTGTCCTGGAGAGAGGATCCTGGCTGGCCGGGAGCTGGGAGGCCATAGCCCAAGTCACGGGTGATATCAGTCTGCCACCTGGTGGCATGTTCTGTGTCATGCAGGGGCTAGGGCAGAAGGATCTGGGTGGCCCAACGTGCATAATTCCATGGGTTTCAGAACTTCAGGGATCTAGCCTGCTCTTCTCCTTCTCTGAACAACAGCCCCTCCGCACCCTCTTCAAACAAACTCTACCTCAGCTCTTCTGCAGGGCAGGGTTAGCCCAGGTGTCCCTGTGTGTGGGGAGCATGACGATGAGGAGTGCAAGCTGAAGAGAGGCCTGTGGGAATGGGGTCTGGAGACAGGGAGATAGAGAGAATGGCCATCTCCCCCAGGGCCGAGAAACAGGGAGATCTAAAGCTCTTTCACTGGATTTCTTTTTCTTTTTTTCTTTTTTTTTGAGAAGGAGTTTCACTCTTGTTGCCCAGGCTAGAGTGCAATGGTGTGGTCTTGGTTCACCACAGTCTCTGCCTCCCAGGTTCAAGCGATTCTCCTGCCTCAGCCTCCCGACTAGTGGGATCACAGGCATGCGCCACCACACCTGGCTAATTTTGTATTTTTAGTAGAGACAGGGTTTCTCCGTGTTGGTCAAGCTGGTCTCAAACCCCCAACCTCAGGTGATCTGCCCACCTCAGCCTCCAAAAGTGCTGGGATTACAGGCTTGAGCCGCAGCACCCCGCCCTTTCTTTGGATTTCTACTCCTTCTTCCTTCCTAATATCCCCCCAGCCCCGCCACTTCTCCTGACCACGAACCCCAGGGCTCAATGTTGGGTGGGCTCCGCTGAGGAGGTTGGAACCCTTGCAGTGCCCAGAGACATGTTTCTCACTGTGCTGGGAGACTTCTATTTCCTGAAAGGCCACGTGGGGCAGAAATCCCCTAGAGCAGTGTTTGTCGAACTCCAGCAGTGCATATGAATCCCCTGGGGACCTGGATGAGATGCAGAGGCTGAGTCAGCAGGTCTGCAGTGAAGCCCCAGCCTGCTCCCAGGTGGTGTACATGCCACAGAGCTGGACTGCACTTGGAGTCATGAGGCTCTAGGTAACCCCTCCAAAAGGCAACCAGCCTGCCGCCTCTCAGAGAGCTGCCTCCTTCCCCACCCCATTCCCCCAACCCCATCCCGCCCTTACCAATGGTGGTGACGGTAGACACAGAAAAGAAGAAGGAACCCACGAACTCCCAGCGCCCCATGCTGGTGGTGTTGCTGAGGAGGCTGGCACCATTTTTGTATGCTTGGATGATGTCCTGGGGAAGAGGCTGCAGTGATCACCAGGCTCTGTGGGGTGATGGATTTCCTGCACCCCATAACACACACACACACACACACACACACACACACACACACAGCCCTCACAATTACTCTTCAATCCCAGCCCACCAGGGTAAGGAGACTCTACTCCTCTAACTAAGGGCTCAGCTACCATGTGGACAGCTTCTTCCCGACGCTTTGCCCAGGGCCTAGGTCAGGATGGAGTCCCAGGAAACCAACCACTCATTTTCTCCCCTGCTTACTCCCATTCCTGCAACAAACACTAGGTCAGGCATGATTCGTGGTGCTTTAGGGGACATGACCACGAGAGACACGACCGCAGCCCTCAGGTAAACCTAATTAACTCTAATATGATGGAGTCAATGTCACTTTGGGCATAAAGGAGGCAGTGCAGCTACACAATCCTGGGCAAATTGCTCAACTTCTCTCTGTGTCTCAATTTCCTTACCTGTAGAATGGTAATACAAATAGTACCTACTTTATAGACTTGCGAGGGTTAACTAAGGTATTATGTGTAGACTTAGAACAGTACCTGGCACATGGTGATAGCAGTTGCTACCATCATCATTACTAGGCATATAATGTTGTAGGACTCTGGGGAAGAAGGGTGTTTGTTCTCATTTGGGTAGGAGCAGAGGACTCACAGAGGAGGTGGTGTTTTAGCTGGGCCTTTCTTTAGGGTCAGGTAGAACTGCTTCTGGTGGAAGGACATTTAGGTAGATGGGACAGCAGTGCAGAGGCTGGGAGGTGAGACTGCCTGACCTAGATTAGGGAGACTGGTGAGAAATGATTGAGGCCACGCTGTGCTTGGCTCTGTCATACCAGGCATGAAGTGGCAGGTCTCATCCAAGGTCACTGAACAAAGGGGAGGTAGGATCTGGTCTGTGTGCTCTGTGACAGCTGGCAGTACAGAAGGGGTTGACCAGAGGGGAGAGACTCCTGCAGAGGTGAGTGATAGGCCCTGGCCTGCCTCCTGGCATACAGTGGTCTAGGAAGAACAGAGAGGAGATATTCAGAAGCTCAGGCCTCTGGGCCTATTTAGTATGGGCAGTAAAGGAGATGTTGCAGAGGATTGTGAGGGCGTGTGGACATGGGGCAGACAATCGAGATTTAGGACAGGTGGAGGAGCAGGGCTGGGAGGAGGAGGACCACTTGCTCTTGGCCTTGAGGAATCTGATAAGTTGCATGTACATATCTAGTGCTCAGAAAGAAGATCTGGGCTGGATACCACATCCTTATTCCTGGAGATGGCTGAAGTCACAGGAGGGCTGAGGAAGGGGGTGAGACAGGGATGGAGGGAGTTGGAGGAAAAGCCCAAAGAGATTACAGCCTGGCTGGGAAGCACCCACATTCACAGGTCCCCACTGAAGCAGTACTCGTGGTGGTAAATAGCTCCAGCTTGGCTATGTAGCCATGCATTTGTATTGAACCTCTCTGAGCCTCAGTTTCTTCACCTCTGAAACAGGATGATAAAAACGGTACCCACCTGTGAGAGTGGTGAGAATGAAACGCGTGAATACAGGTAAAGCACTAGGAACAGTGCCTGGTACACAGTAAGCGCCACAGAAGCATTTACTGTTATTACCATCACCGTCAGTCATCTCCCTGGGCCCAGGCTGCTTGTAACTGAAGTTCACCACCTTTGCAAGGGCAATGGCAGGCAGCTTCGGCACCAGGGCCCAGCAGTTGGGCTGTATTTGCAGAAGTCTGCAGGTGGGGAGCTGGAGGAAGCACTTTAGGTCCTTAGTAGAGATAGGCCTGGCCCTGCCTAGCTCCCGACCTCACCGAATCCGCCTAGTCCGAGGGTTCAGAACACCATTTCCGCTCCATGCTGGGTCCTTTCCCACCCTGGCAAGGTTCCCTGCCACCTTCCGGGAATGGCTTTGGGCTGAAGACTGGGTGGAGGAGCCACTGGGACTGCAAGGCGGGGATTCTGGGCTGGCGCGCAGGTGTCTGGACTCTGGGCTCTTGGACCGGGTGGAAAACCAAGCCAGGGCCCGAGACATCAATGCCTCCGCCGAATTGAGCAGCTGCCAGTCTGGCGTCGCTGCAGTCGGAAGATGCGCCACCCCTAGAACCCTCCCCAGCCTCCTCCGCCTCGCTGAGTCCCACCCTCGAGGAGCCTCTGCTCAGTCACCTCTGCATCCTCCCCCAAACCCCGCCTTCAGCCCTTGCGGGCATCCGCGCGGTGGCGGCAACGGCGGCGCGCCAAGCCCTCGGAGTCAGGCGGGTTCAGCCAGCGAGCGGCCCTGCGTCCGCCCTCGTCTCGAAACTCAAGCCCCCTCTCTGAGTTGCTGGTGGCCCCGGCCAGCACGCCTCGGGACCATTCCACCCACCATCCCGGAGAAGCGCGCCGTCCCCCAGGGTCCTGAGGCCGCGGCCGAGATCCTGCGCATCCTTAGACTCACCGCCCCTGCCGTACCAGCCCCCAATTAGCAAATGTGCGCCTAGGTTCTCCCTCTGGAAGCGGCCAGGTGTGGCCTTTAGTCCTTCGCCCAGCAAGCCCAAGGCGACCTTTCCCGGGACAGGCGGGCGGGGCTGGGGGCGCGCGCTCCCTGCCTTCCTCGTCCTCGCCCCTAAATTTGGATCTGCCTCCCAGTAGGGCCAACACGCCTTCTCACCCCCAAGGAGGACTCAGCCCGGCTTTTCGCAGTCCTCTCGCTAGAGGGGGGGTCTTTTCCTCCGAGGTCCCCCAACCCTCTGGTCCCAGCGCAGAAACGCCCATCCCCGTTGTGCTCGCGTCTAGGTTCCCGACGTTTCCCTGACCAGGGCCTGAGCAGGCCCCCGCGCCCTCGGCCTGTGCACCCTGCGGCCCCCTACCCCATCCCGCCGCGCCCGGGCAGACGCTGCTCGTCCCTGACCCGGATCAGCGAGTCCAGCGCTGGGCGGTCCAGACAGGTGAAGTTCTCCAACAGAGCCCACTTGTCGCGCTGGAAACTGCGGCTGGAGTCCTGCGCCGCGCGGCCCTCCAGCGTCCAGAACACGCTGGTGCCCAGCGCCAGGTAAGCCAGGTAGGCGAGCAGCAGGAGCACGGTGCTGGACATCACGCAGCCGCAGCCCTGGACCCTGCCCTTGGGAGCCGTCCGGGCTCGCTGTCGGTACATAGTGGGAGAGGCGGGGAGCTGGAGCCTGGAGCGGTGGACAAGGACCCGGGGAAGGAAACGGCCAGGAGCCCAGCTCGTATCTCCTCTCGCAAACGCCTGCGGGTGCCTGGGGAGGAGGAGTGCTGGGGAATGGGACAGCCTGGCCCCACCCAGCCTTGGGATCCAATCCCAGGGACAAAAAGAGGCTCTGAACTGTGGACATCTGGCCCCGCCTCAAATGTGTGCGCAGTGCCCACCCACTAGGTTTAGGCCAGGAAGAAGGAGAAAGCTGCTGGGTGACCGCAGGCGTTGACGGAAGTAGCCTGGAGCCCCTAACATTTCCTGAAATGAACCGGGGGAGGGACTCCTGGAAACTGCACTCAGAGGAAGAGATAGTAGAGACCAACTTTATTGTCTTGGGGCCCCTGCTTAAGTTCTGGGACTGGGGGCTATCTCCAAGGACTTGCTGTCTGCCAATCTCAAGACCTCCTTGGGTCTCCCACACCTCTGTACTTTCCTTTGCACCCAAAAAAGGGGCCCCAGCTGATTGCCACTTGTCCATGAGCTTGGGAGGCAAGAGGAGCCTTGACCAAGAGGCTTGTCCACTCCTTGCTTCTGAGAAGGCCCCCAAAACCCCTCTACCCAGAGTGGAGGAAGGTCCAGGCAGTGTGAAGAGTCCAGGCAGTGTGAAGAGTCCATGCGTCCTCAGCTTCCCAGTCCTCTCTTGGATGTGGCGAAGTCCTGGGGTGTGACTTGGACTCCTCTTGCTGCTGTAGATCCTCCCCTGGGTCTCCTGCCTGGAGCCTCCTTGGCTCCACAGCCTTGCCTCCACAGCCTTGCCTCAGTCCTGTGCAGAGGAACCCAGCCACGTAGGAGCCCACTTACTGTTGGGTGGTGGGAAAGGCAGAGGCCTAAGTTTCCAGGCCTCGGGATGGATTGGTCAAATCTCTCCTTTTGGTCAGGGACGTTGCAGTCTGGCAGGGGAAAGACCAGACCTGGAGGATGCATTCCTGAGAGAGGCCAGATGTTCATTGAGCTCACTTTCTGGAAGGATCCTGGTCTCTGCTGGCTCTCTGGCTTCCCAGGGGTTGTTGGCAAAGGCCCTTGAGAAGGCAGGAGTCCAGAGGGAGGGATGAAGTTAAGCAGGTGGCCTGTGAGGGTCAGGGGAGGCCATGTCTGGGAAAGTGGGTGGGACACCCAAGAGGTCCTAAGCCTTGCTCAAGGACAGCCCTGGACCTCTAGGCAAGGAGAGCTGGAGAACTTTGAGTGCCAGCCGATTCCAAGTGCTCTCATCAACTGTGGGGCTGCTCCCATCATAGCATTTTGGGTACTGTGTTGGGGCCACCTCTTTGCTTGTCTAGCACCTAAAGGCACATCAAGGGCAGGCACTTCCACTGCTGTATCCCCAGACCCTGGCACAGCACCTGGCACATAGTAGGGACTTGGCAAATGCACTGTACAGGTATCAAATGAGGCAAAAGTGAAGTCATCCTTTGTTTGTGTAAGGTCTCCTGGAAGGGGAGGGCAGTGGAGATCTGGCCACTCTTCCAAGCTACCTTTTTGTGGAAGGCTGTGGCAGGGGCTCTGGGACAAGGGTACACCTCCCTATCCGCACATGTTTTTAATCCTATCTCACATCTCCTCTCTGTTCTTTTCTTGGGCATACCTTTTCCGTTATCTCTTGGGAGAGCTCCTGTAACCAGTCCTGGCTGAGAAGTGAGGGGGTTAGAAGAGGAGGAGACAGACCTGGAAATCCAGAGAGCAGGTAAGGTGGGACTGGGGAAGATGTAAGGGGTTTCTGGGGCCACCCGGGAGCCTCATGAAGAAATAGGGATCTTCTGAGGTCTGGGGAGTCCACTGGGGTCAGGGGCTGCCCCGTCCTTGACGCCGAGGCCCCTACTGAGCAGCCAGAGCTGGCAGCACCTGCGCAGAAGCAGGGGAACTAGTGGGAGGATCAGCGCCAGCCACGCCAGGCCCAGGAGAATCCAGATGGCTGCCAGGCTCCGGTACACTGAGATATAATTCTTGCTGGGGTCTGTGCCTGTCAGGGAACAGAATGGCATCAATGCCAGGGGTCTCAGGACACAGCCACCTCCAGTTTCCATAGGGACCCTCACCGGCCAGAATGCCCTCTCCCTCTTCCTCATAACAAGGATAATCAGTGGAGGTAGGTCTGGGGGGTGGTGTGGGTCCTAGACCAGAGACTTCTGAGGATGTTGCTTAGAATCCACAGTAGTCCCAGAAATCACTGGTTTGGCTTCTTTGAATGACGAGGAGCTATCTTATCCTCAATAGTTGTCCTCAGCTGACATCTCTCCATCCCCCAAATCCCGTGCCCCCGCCCCCCGATATATGTGACTGTCTTGTTCTCACCAACAACATAGTCCCCGAAGCCGATGGTGCTGAGAGTGATGAAAGCAAAGTAGAAGCCCTCGCTGAAGCTCCAGCCCTCCACACGGCTGAAGACCATGGGGGGGAAGATGAGAATGACCAGCGTCCCCAGGGTCAGGAACAGAGCCAGGCCCAGGACTCGCAGTAGCTGGGAGGGAGGGAGTCGGCCCCTGAGTCCACTTGAAAGGCTCCAGGATCGTACGAGGTTGTGGGGAGTCTGGGGTAAACATGGGAATGGGACTGGGCCATAGCTAGGCCCCTTCCCTGCGCTGCAGACTCTTGAGGTGGGGGTTGTATCTATGTGTGCATGACCTAGTCCCACCCAGGGAAAGATTTGGGCAGAGGGATTGCTTTGGTGGGTCAAGGAGCAACTTGGAGACCCTTTGGGCTTCGGAATCACACATGAACAGGCTCCCTGGGGACTCAGATCTGGGACAGAAAAGTATCATTGAACAGTCTGCATGCCTCTGCCCTTGCAAGCAGCTGGCCAAGGGTGGGCACTGGGGGCCCACTGGGCGGCCTGCAGACCTTGTTTGCTACTGCACAAAAGGATGTCGGAGTTCTGTGATGTCCTTGGAGATGTGCTGCTGAGATCCCCCACTCAAAGGAGGGCTGTGGGCCAGCTGCCAGCTCCTTCAGGGTGCTCAGCTGCAGAGAACCTCCTGGTCCAGGGGCACACCCTTCCTAGGAAGGCCACACCCAGTGCCTGATTGAGGCAGGTATGAAAGCCTGGCTGGTTTGGCCCACTGTGGGACAACTCTGACAGCTCGCACATGCTGCAGAGCTCCCTGAGGCCAAGCCTTTGTAGAGCATGCACAGAAATCCAACTCACCGCTCTGCCCAACCTGGCCTTCACCCTTCCTTTTTCACAGGCATCTACCCCTAACACCATGCATGCCAAACTCCATCTCAGCATTGCCTTCTGGAGGACTCCACTTGCAACAGCTCTGTCATAGCAGGCCCATAAGGGAATTAGGGGGCATACCTGGGAGCGCCTGGGCTGGTCCTCCCATCTCTCAATGGTGGCCAGGTGGGCACGCAGCCCTGTGCCCAGGTGGTTGAGGAAGATCACGTTGAGCGGGATGCCCAGGAGGGCATAGAAGACACAGAAGACCTGACCTGCCTCTGTGCTGGGTGCCAGGTTCCCATATCCTGCAAGGGGAGGGAGCGTGTGCAAATATGGAGAAAGGGAGACTCCCGAGCGCCCTCTGGTCCTCCTCCCCAGACTCTGGCCAATGTTTGTCCGCCACCACCTCTTGGGGTGAGAAGGAGAAGCTCCCCTGTTCCCATGAACTCTGCTGGAATATTTTTATTTATAGGACTCCTGCTCCTTTTTGAAGGCCCATCTCAAATGACTGCCTCCATGAAGCCCTCCTTTCTGCCACTCTCCTTCTCCCTACTGGGTGTGGTTCCCCACAGTGTTTAATGTCATTGCTATGTAATTATTGACATTGTCTTCTATTATTGGTTTGTGTGTGTACTTAGTGTGTTCCTCTTTGTTGGACTGGAAGTTCCTTGAGGGCTGAACCTGGGTCTGATCCAAGTTTGTATTTCCCACCCCCAACTCCATCACTCTGCCTGGAATGTCACCCGACTTCAAGGAAAGTATGTGGAATTGCACTTCAATGAATGGATGGGGGCAGACCTGGGTCTGACAGTTTCCTTGGGATGGGATGGAGTGAGTTTTCTGGCCGAGGGGGTGTAGCAGCTGCTCTCATTGCCCTGTTCCCTTGGAACACACAGGATACTACCTGCAGCTTTGGTGGACAGTGGCTGTAAACAAATCACCCCCAGTTCCCAGCTCCTGCACATCTCTCTACCTGAGAGATTCTTGTGGTCGAAGGAGTGTGCATGGTCTATGGGAAGGTTCAAAATACTGGGGAACGAATACAGTCCGGACCAGATATCAACCTCTGAGGGCAGGGGTTGGTAGCTAAACGGCCTCTCATTCTTGTCCCTCGTTGGGACTGTTTTGGGGATGGGCTCTATCTAGCCTCTCAGAAAGTCCCAAGCAGAAGTGAGCCCAGTCACCTAAGCCAGTAATCTGCTCATTAATGCAAATTTCGTTGCCTTCCTCTCCCTACTGTTTCACTTACCCACTCCCTCCCTGGGCTTCCTGAATCATCTCCTAGACAAACCATATCCTTGTCTCAGCATCTGCATTTAGGGATCCCAAACTAAGACAGGGGCTTAGGGAAGCTCTTCTCTACCCCAGCCCTTTACCTATGGTGGTGACCACTGTGCCTGCAAAGAAGAAACTGCTGCCAAAGTCCCAGTTGCTGGGGTTGGTGGAGTTGCCTTTGGGGTTCACACCTTTCACCCAGGCTTCCATGATGACCTGTGGGGAGGTGACATGGGGTGGGGAGGGGGGGAAGAAGGAGCTGATGGTTATGGGGCACCAGTTGGTGCCACGCTCTTGGCCGGGTGCTTTTGTGTCATCTCATCTAATGATACTCTTAGATGGTATTGTTCTCATTTCATGGAAAAGGAAATGAAGGCTCAGAGTGGCTAAGGGGCCTGTGCAAGGTCACTGGACTCCACCTCCAGTGTGTGTTCCACTGGCCAGGGCGTCCTGAGGTGTGGGCTGCAAGCACGGGCTGGAGCGGGAGATGGGCCTGAGGGGTAAGGTAGAGGAGGCTCAGGGAGGGGGTCCCGTGGGAGATGCTGCTGGTGGCCAAAAGGATGGCACAAATATCGGTTGTTAGAACAATGGGAGGGTTTCAGGCTGGATGTGTCTGGAAGGCATTGCTGGGGAACATAGAGTTTCGGGACCACAGGGAAGCCGTGGGCTGCCTGCCATGAAGCTAACGGTGGGACAGAGAACCCTGTGTTCCCTAAGTGTCCAGGTGAGTGGGCCCCCTTGCTCTTTGCTGCTTTCCAGTGAGCTCCAGCCCTTGCCTATAGGAGAAATTCCAACAGAGGCCAGGACAAAAGTGGTGTGTGTGAGTGTGTGTGTGTGTGGTGGTTGGTGTTTATATGTGATGTGTTGTATGCATGTGGTGTGTGTGTGTGTGTGTGTGGTGGTTGGTGTTTATATGTGATGTGTTGTATGCATGTGGTGTGTGTGTGGTGGTTGGTGTTTATATGTGATGTGTTGTATGCGTGTGTTGTGCTTGGCAACTGTGTGTTGCACATGCGTACATGTCTATGTGTATATGTGTGTTGCACGTGTGTGCATGTTTGTGTATGTGTATGTTGCACGTGTGTGCATGTTTATGTGTATGTGTGTTGCACGTGTGTGCATGTTTATGTGTATGTGTGTTGCACGTGTGTGCATGTTTGTGTGTGTGTTGTACGTGTGTGCATGTTTAGTGTATGTGTGTTACATGTGTTTTTACAGAACCCAAACCTTTGCAGGCTTGAGCCTACACCTCCCCCTCGACCGCCCCACCCCCAACAACCTCTAGTCCCTGGACCCAGCCCCCTTGGCAAATGGGTAGGGCTCTCTCCTCACCTCCCGCCAATCTTCTCCCGGGGCAGCAGCACAGCCTTGCCACCTGTTAGAGCTCCAAAGGCAGGAGGAAGCCAGGGACACAACAGCTCTGGCTTCCCACTCCTATGGGAACGGGCTCCCGCTGGCTGTGTGGGGGTGCTGGGATCAGGGCTGGGATGACCCTGGTGGACCAAGCCAGTCAGGGCATCCGCGGTCACAGGCTGTCTGCTTCTCCTCACTTTGATGGGAACGGCCTCTTAAGATGTGGACTTTGGCCTCCCTCTCTTTCCCACACCCACAAAGTGGCCAGGGCCCAACGTTCCTGAACAGGCTCTCTCTCTGGAGACCCTAACTCTTGGGGGCAAGTACTCTAGTCCTGGACCATCTCCCACCCCCTACCCACCCCGCCAGGCCTGCAGCCCCTCATCTGGCTGAGGCTGCCGAGTGCCCGTGCGTGGATGCAGGCAGCAGCGGGTTCCGCCTTCCCAGTTCTGTGAACTTGGGCAAGCAGTGTTTTCCCACGGAGGCAATTTTTAATACTGCTTCTAATACTAGTTACGCCCTGTGTGTGAGGGAGTTCAACAGGAATGTGTGTTCTTCCAGAATCTCACCCCAGCGTTCTGCTGCTGCCCGGCTGAACTGCCCCTGGCAAGGAAGGGTCTCTCCCGAGGCTGAGGACTCTCAGGGAAAGGGATGTCTGTCTTCCCTGGGGAGGTCCCTGGGGTTACTCAGTGGCAACCCCCTCAGGGCTGCAACCAAGCAGATAGCCTCCCTTCTTCTTGGTTTACAGAGCAAGTCCAGGTCACAGCTACCAACCCTTCCCATGCCCTTCAGCTTGGCTTTCACCTCCAATGCAGAGCAGAGGGAGGAGGATGTTTCAGCTTCTCCAGGGCCTCTGCCTCATTCCCAGGGTTTTGGGGGCTCCTAAACTGTTCTCAACCCCGAAGAGGTACTATGGACCCCTAACTTGGACTAACCCTATCCATCAGGGAGAAGAGAGGAAAACCTGAAGCTGGAGACCTCATTTCCTGGTCTCTCACAGCTCCAGAAAGTTCTCTGTGACCACCCAGCCCTTGCATCATCTTCTAGGCTGGCTGTTCTCCGTCCCGAGGGGCCCCAACATCACCTGGAGGGCTTGTTGACACCCAGCCTGCGGGACCCATCCTGGAGTTCCTGAGTCAGCAGGTGTGGCGTGGGGCCTGATATCTGCGTTTCTAACAGGCTCTTAGGTGATGCTGATTCTGATCCTGGGGCTACACTTTGAGAACTACTGCTCTAGGCTGCATCCTGGCCCCAGCACTTGTGCTAATTCGTACGGTGAAGACCCAGGGCTCCAGCGCCAGAGGCCTGGGAGTGAGTGCTGTCTCTACCAGTGGCTGTGTAGCCTTGGCCAATGTATTCTACCTCAGTTCCCGGGAGATAGGGATTGTAATAGGTAATTATGAGAAGACACCGGTAACACGCTCAGTGTTAGGTGAGTGAATCATGATTGGATGAAGCTGGCCATGATGACCCTGCTCCCCACTGGTTTAGGCACATTGTAAATGCTCAGTAAATACTGATTATCAATAGATAATAGATAATTGATAAAGTGATTCTGCATTTGGTCTATTCCTTTGCAGGGGCTGTCGCTCCAGCGCCTGTTTCAGATGCATTCACCTCCCCCCCACAACACCTGGTTTTGCCTTATTTCTGGGAAAGAGAGAAGCAGAGAGGACCCAGGCAGAGGGTGACCCACTCTGTTACCAAGAGAGGGCCCTCTTTGGGTGCCATGTTGGCAATCTCAGTCACCTTGGCCATTGCCCCCCAAACCCAGCTCCAGGTACAAACAGGCCAGGAAAGGCCAGCTTGGTGGCTGCTCCTGGCGTTTATCTGTGTCTCCCACCTGCAGCTGGGGAGAGAGCAGAAGGAGCTGCAGTCCTGGAGTTGGGGAAGGGGAAGTGTGAGAGTGTGGGAGAAGGAAATTTGCACAGCGTTGATAAAACTGACATCTGGTTCCCATTCATCCAGCAAGTGACAGCTTAGAGAGGGCTTTTAATCTGCTGTCAAATGTCTGCAGTTTAGATATGGTAATTCTCTTTGCCTTTTAGATGAGGGCATTTGGGTCTAGAGAGGTTAAGTGACCTGTTCAAGGTAGACCTGGGGCCAGAATCCAGGACTAGATCTCATCAGGCTCTCTGTTTCCACCACATGGTGCTTCCAAACGGGGCATCCGCCCCTGGGTGAGGACTCTGGATCTGCCACAGGAACCCCCATTCCACCAGCCTTCTCAGGCCTCTCCATCCCAATCCCACATCGCTCCCCTTCACCTGCACAAACTGCTCCAGGGCCCACTGGTCCAGGCAGGTGTAGTTCTCCAGGAAGCGCAGCTTCTCCAGCTGAAACTCGTTCCTGGACTGAGCTTCCGCCTGCTTCTCCAGTAGCTGGAAGATGGTGGCACCAAGCAGCAGATAGCAGACATAGGCCAACAGCAGGGGCAGCACCTGGCCACCCCAGCAGCTGCAGAGCCCAGCACCGGGCATGGTGTGGCCAGGACCCTGCCAGGGCCGTGGGGCTGGCTAAGGGGAAGAGGCGGGAAACAGGTGAGGAGAAAGCACCCAGGGACCTGTGCCCTGCCTGCCGTGCCCTGCCCTCCTCCTCGGCACAGGTGTCTGGAGGCTGGGGAAGACTGTTTGAACAGTGCGGCTCAGCTTGGCTGCACTAAGTGCTGTGCTGTGAGCGCAAACAGGCCGGCCACCCCCACCCGGCCTTTGTTTCCATGGAAGTCAGTATCATGGACCCTTCAAAGAGACCTACCAGGTCTTCCTGAGTGCTTCATGTCTCTCCGTCTGGCTTCAAGTTGGATGGATGTTTCCGGGCTAAATCGGATAGGTGTGCTCACTCTGTACAGGCCCCAGTGGGCTCTCTTGGCAGCCCCCAGTGTCTTCATTCTTGAAGGCTGCAAGCCCCCAGCTTAGGAGCTGGGAAGAGATCCGAATGGGTGTGAATAAACCTTCTACTCAGTTGCCTTGGCTACAAAATGGGGCAGGAGAATTGACCTGCCTATTGGGGGAACCTCAGGATGAGTAAACTGAGTGACAAATCAGGGCAAAGTAAATAGCTGATTGTCTCGCTCAGCCTGATGGTAAGAGTATCAGGGTAGATTCTGCTGATAAATTGGACACAATGGCTTTATAGCTTTTGCTAATTTGTCTTGAATGAAGCTCTCTAGTGGGTTACCTTCAGAGGATATGTCGGTGAAATATCCATGTGAATTGAAAAGAAACTTAAAGTATATCCTGATCCTAGGATGGTAACAGCAGCTCTGAGTGGGTGGAATTGAGGATGCTTTCCTTTCTCTTTTCATGTGTGTGTGTGCAGGTGCTTGTTCACATACATGTGTAGCAGCTTTATTGAGACATATTTCACATGCCGTATCATCCACACATTTAAAGTGTGCAATTCAATGGTTTTTAGTATATTCACGGAGTCTTCAAGATTCAGCCTTGTTGCAACATATAACGATACTTCATCTTTCTTTCTGGCTGCGTAATATTTCATTACGTGGCTTTAACACATTTGTTTATCCATTTGATTTCCAGTTGATGGACATTTGGGTTGTCTCTGTTTTCTTCTATTATGAATAAAGCAGCTATGAGCCTCTGTGTGTGAGTTTTTTTTGTGTACATGTTTGCATTACTCAGAGGTACATACCTAGGTGTGGAATTTCTGTACTATCTGGCCACTCTGTGTTGACTTTTTTGAGGAACTGCCAGCGGATTTTCCAAAGTGGCTGAATCATTTTATATTCCCACTAGCACAGGGTGAGGATTCCGACTTCTCTGCTGTGTGTTCTGCTGTTTCCTTTAATGCGCTGTGGCTGCAGACATTATTAGCTGCTTGCTGAGTATCCTTTCCCTCCTTCCCAGCTAGCAGAACCCCGCTTTGTAAGTGTCAACCCCAGGCAATGGAGCATAATTGGTGTAAGTCATCGTGCTAATCTTCCTCCCCTCTGTTTCAGCCCCTGGGAGCAGCGAAGTCAGTGCAGACCCATCAGACAATGGGGCAAGAGGGTCAGGGCGAGGAGAAAGCCCAACAAGGCACCGCAGTCCCAGCCTCAGCCTGGTTCCTGGGAGCTCTGGCAGGTGAAGCATACCCCAGCGAGTCCCAGCAGGGGAGCTGGGCTTTCATATCCCCACTTTAGTCAGTCACTTGTGCATTTCTCAGGCAAGATGGCTCCAGGAGCCTGTGGAGAGTCCACCAAAGGAGAGCCCCAGGTGCAAGCTAGGCCACTGGAAGAAAGACACATCAAAGCCTGGGGAGGAGACCTGAGGTCAATGTGTCCCCTGCACCCTCTTTCCCAGGCTCCCTTGCAGTTGGGGGTGGCTGCATGACCCAGGTCCAGCCATGATTGGGCAGAGTGGGCTATGGAGGTTCAGGTAAAATTGTTGTTTCTTGACGACGGGTTCATCTGCAGCTGGCCCCACATTTCTCCCTCTTTCTGTCTGGACCTGCTGAGCCATCTTGTGTCCCTGAGGGTGAGGTCATGGGTACTGCAAAGACACTGGACCAGTTCCCCGGCATACCTCTCTCTAGAGATCTTTTTATGTTAGAAACATAAACCTTATTTGTTTCAGCCATTATTAGGTATTCTGTTACTTCCCAATTGTTATTGTGAATTTTTTTTTTAATTTTTATTTTTTGAGATGGAATCTTACTCTGCCACCCAGGCTGGAGGGCAGTGGTGCAATCTCAGCTCACTGCGACCTCCGCCTCCCAGGGCTCAAGCAATTCTCCTGCCTCAGCCTCCCTAGTAGCTGGGATTACAGGCATGCACCACCACACCTGGATAATTTTTTGTATTTAAGTAGAGACAGGGTTTCGCCATGTTTCCCAGGGTGGTCTTGAACTCCTGAGCTCAGACGATCTACCCGCCTCAGCTTCCCAAAGTGCTGGGATTACAGGCATAAGACACTGAGCCCCGCCTGAGTTCTTTCTCAAAAACTATTCAAGTTCCAACTCTTTGGGTTGGAAGGCATCAGAACACACTCCGGGTATTTCTGGTAATTAGACTGTGCTGTAGGAACTAGGGAGCAGCCAGGGTTCCGGAGCCTTCTAGCTTTTTACTGGCAGCCTGGCCCGACCGCTCGCCACTCACCCCAGGTGCTTCCTGTCTGCCGTTTCTCTGCCTTGGGGCTCCCCTCCTGGCATCCGGTCAGATCTGCTCCGTTGTCCTCTGCTTCTTTCCCTTGGTATTTCTTGACTTAAATCCTTTATGGAGAGGCTAAGTGCCCAGGAGTGCCTTTTCATGGTGGCTACTCTAGAGGTGTCTGGTGGGCTGAGGATGGCCTGGCCTTGGGTGAAGTGCCTCCCTCAGCTGACCTGCCCCAGCCTAGGGGATGGGGGCATCACACGTGTAGCCACCATTGTATCTGCTGTGGCAGATACAGTGGCCTGTCTGTCCAGGACAAGCCACAATTGTTTTTGTAATAAGGAGGAGAGAACAAAAGAGAGGGAGAGAAAGACAGAGAGAGAGAGAGAGAGAGAGAGGGAGAGAGAGAGACAGAGACAGAGAGAGACAGAGAGAGACAGAGAGAGAGAGATAGAGGGAGAGAGAGAGACAGAGAGAGAGAGAGACAGAGAGAGAGAGAGACACAGAGAGAGAGACAGAGAGAGAGAGAGAGGGAGAGAGAGACAGAGACAGAGAGAGAGACAGAGAGAGACAGAGAGAGAGACAGAGAGAGATAGAGAGAGGGAGAGAGAGAGACAGAGAGAGAGAGAGACAGAGAGAGATAGACCTTGCAGAAGATAAAACAAGGGGGAGAAATTTATTATTTTCAGGTATGTGGATGATCAAGAGACTGATAGTAGCACAGGGTTCTGCTAAAAACCAAACGAAACCAAACAACAAATTGCAGTGAGGGGAGGTGGAGCCCACGCTGGATGGGCTGTTCATTAAGAACGCAGTGACAAGCCTGCAGCCTTTCGTCTGCCCTGTGGCTTAGGCACTTAGGCATGGCCCTGTCTGTGGGGGCTGTGATGGAGCCCATCTTCTCTGGAATTCTGCTGCTTCTGGATTCCTCTGAGGCCATCTTGGGGTCTCTGAAGTGGTTCTGTGCAAACCCCACCTCAGCTGGTCCTGGAGCTTTCTCAGACAGCACCTTGTTGGGATGTGGGCTTATCTTGGAGGGAGAAGAAAGCATCTGGAATCAGATGGAGCAACAGAGTGCTGGTACTCCTCTCTACCACAGGTGCACCAGCTCCTGCCTTAGGCAAGAGTTAGAATTATGTCTGAAAGGCAGTGTGAGAGTCAAACCCTATTTGATTGCCCTGGAGAAGCTCAATACATGGAGAGCTCTGTCGTGTATCATTTAGAAAGCTCATCCATGGATGTCTGCAGGGTCTCAGGCAGGACTGAGCAGCCCTGTAGCACTGAGTGTCTTTGATCAGTCTGGACACAGCCCACAAGTAATGATGATTGTTTTAAGAGGGACAGAAATGAAGGACAAGAGAACGGACTATCTGCATAGAAGAAGAGGATGAACACAGTGGGCCGTAGGGACATCTAAGATGGGCTGGGGTAGAGAGAGGGCTAAATCAGCCATCAGGGTGCCCTCCCTCCCTCAGGTACTGGGCAGGAAGTGGTACCAGGATCACTGTGGGCTGACACTCCATTCATTTACGAATTATCTGTTGGGAACCTACTGTGTGCTGGGACTATCTATCTGTTGGGAACCTATTGTATGCTGGGACTATCTGTTGAGAATCTACCATGTTCGGCAAAGTCAGCCAGAACAGCTTCCTCCTGCCTTTCCTGGCTCTTTCTCTTTACTGTGCCTCTCTACTCTCTTCTGGTCACACCTTCACATCTCCCTCTTACATCAGTTTTTCACAAACCAGCCAGAGCCCAAGAAGACATCACCTGGCTGGGGTGTAGGATAGAGTCTTTCTCAGAAGCATTTTCTGTTTAAGGGGGACTTCTGAAAACCCCAGGGCCACAAAAGACACAGAAAGGGCAGCGTCATGGTGGACTCTGGGGGAGAGCTCAGCTCAAGAGGCCCACAAAGCTCTCTGCACCAGAGTGGAAGTCCCCATCCTGCCTCCCTTGCATCCTGCCTTGACTCGTTCTTCACATACTGACTGAGCACCCTCCCTGTGCCGGGTCCCGTTTCAGCTACTCTTCCTAGTCCACTGTGGTCTTGTGAGGTCAGCACTTGGTCAAGCTGAGGAGAAAAGCTGCAGGGCTGCGGAGACCTCCCAGTCCAACATCTCCCTACGTGGGCACCACTCTGCTGTGAGCTCTGGGTGGACACAAGGCATAATTTACAATCTCTTTCAGGGAATTATTGCTGCTAATGAGCAGAGCCAATTTATGCTTCCCAAGGGGGAGGGCAAAATCAATTAATGGAGAGTCTGACATGGCCAGGCCTGATGGCAGAGTGTGGCCTGACATCCGGAGGTGATAAGGGACTTTCTGAGGCTGAACTAATAAGGAGATTGGGAAAAAAGAAGAAAAACAACACCTCCCCCCAACATCTGCCCAATCGATTCAGTGTACAATGGGCAGAGAATGCAGAGTCAACAGAGCAGCTGGGCAAGAGTCTCTTTCCATTTGAATGAGCCCCAAGATAAGGAGAAGACAGGCTGCCCATCCCGCCATCCAACATAGGTATTCACTATGGAGCCCCTCAATAGACACATATCCATACGGGTGATAAAAGACACTTTCCAAACCAGAACGCAGCGGATAAGGCCCACCTGCTCCAGGTGCATGCCTTGTAGTAGAAAGGGCAAGTGGGGATAGAGAGAGCCCTGGTTTTAGATGCCACCTCCCTAACTATGCCCCCCAAATAGTTTGCACCACGTGGCTGGAGTCACAAGCTTTGGATGGAGGAGCCTGGGTTCCTGGAGTCTCCCCACAGCATCCTATGTGGAGGCGGCAGTGATGCGGGTTTGTGTGGGTCTTTGTCTGCCCTTGTGACCAGAAAGTATGATCTCAGAGGTGGGCCAGCTCGTGCTGTGACCAGCAGACAGGCCAGGGAAAGCTGAAGGGTGATTCAAGGTAAAGCCTTGAAACAGACAAACAAACACACCTGTCACTAATTTTGTTCAGAAATTGCCTCGTTCTTTTTTTTAAGGATCAGGATTCTTCTCGCAGGTGAATCCCATGTGAGGTACAATGATTTATCTGTGTAGATTTAGAATAATGACAGAGAAGAGGTACTTAAGCATTTGTTTATTGTCTAACTGGTTCACATGACGATTCTTTGTCCTTTGGTGGATTGTTAAGAGTCACTTAAATCAGAATGTTAGCTCTCGTCTGATGGCCCAATCCCAGGTAGTGCCATAAAAGAAATGCCACGCCAGCCAGCAGGAATGATCTGCTCATCAGGCTGCTTTCCTGGAACCAGGGACTGACTAGGAGGCCCTAAAACAGCTTCATAAGCATGAGTCCTAGAGCACCTTGGGACATCTGGTCAACCCATGCACGTACAGGAGAGCTTCCTGAAAGAAGAAAAGGGAACTGAGACCCCCATGAGGCCTGAACCGTGTTAGGGGAGGCCTGCATGGATGACATTGTTGGTCATGGCTGGTCCCAGCACCAGAGGGAGACTTAGAAAGTTTCTAATAAAGCATGTCAAAGCACAGGTTCCCCCCGAAGCCTGGGGCTAAAGGCAGGGGGACTGCTTGCCTCAGTCTAAGGACAGTGATGGACAAGACAAACCCAGAAGATATTTCAGAGAAAAGATAACAACAGCATTCCACACCTGGGGCCAGAAAAGGATGGGTGCTGGCCTGGGGCAGGGCTGCCCCCTGAGATCAGGAGCTGAGTGAATGGAGAGGGAAGAAGAGTACCAGCTGCTGTGCTGCTGGCTCTTTGCTGAGTTCCCCTCAGTGTGTGTGAAACTGGCTGGCACGGGGCCATGGAAACCCCAAATGAAGCAGTTAACTCTGAAAAGGTTACTGCCTCTTCCCATTCCTTGAGAGATGCATCCGGGGCCACATTCGGAGGCCACTTTTCACAAGGTGAGGCAGAGCTTGTATAAAAGGAAACACTGCTTTTCCCTCCCACATTTGACACCTACGTTTTCAACTTCGAACATTCACAGCCAACCTTTCTATACCTGCTCTGCCTCAGAGCCCTGGCAGTCCCTGGACATGTGTTATGGAAGGAACACTGTCTCCCCCAAGTGCTCACATGACCCAAATCCCCATAAGCCTCTGTTGTGCCAAGCTCCATGTCCTATGCCTCCTCCTATTACCCAACGCCTAGCCTGTCATCATTGTCCTAAGCTTCCCTCCCCTGCTTCTCTCTTTGTATTCTGCCTGGTTCTCACACTCCCACCCACCTAGACAGTGAGTCCAGGCCCATCCTGCCCCGCCCCCAACTTCTTCTTCTTATTATTCTTTTTTTTGAGACGGGGTCTTGCTCTGTCACCCAGGCTGGAGTGCAGTGGCGTGATCACGGCTCACTTAAGCCTAAACCTCCTGGTTTCAAGGGATTCGCCCACCTCAGCTTCTCAAGTAGCTGGGACTACAGGCGTGTGCTACCATGCCCAGCTAACCCCACTCCTTCTTAATCAGATTGTCTTGCTTACTTGTTTATTGTTCCTCTCCTTCATTAGAACGTAGGTTCCAAGAATGCTGGCACTTTCTCTGTCTCTGTCACCTCTGACTCCTCAGAGGTGAGGAGCACATGGATGGCACATCCTTGTTAAAACAATAGCCAGATGAATGAGCCATGTTTATGTTAAAGGAATTACAAGGAGCATTTTTCTGCCCAGATTTGAAACACACATTCATTGCATTTTAAAAAAAAGTTTCTGTTTCTTTACTTGATCAACTGTGTCAACTGTGTTATGCCTGGGGGCTGTTTCTATTTCTCTCTCTCTCTCTCTCTCTCTCTCTCTCTCTCTCTCTCTCTCTGTATGTGTGTGTGTGTGTGTGTCTTTGTGAAAGAGTGCACGTTATTGGGAAGCAGACTGCTGCACAGTGACCAACAGATGAAGGCCACCCAATGGGCACTTATACATCGTACTCCAAAAGACACAATGTTTTGCTAATAAAAATCAACAGGAACAGGGATTCCTCTGGGCAACTCCCCCAGCCTCATCCCTTTCAGGGATCAGGAAATCTCCCAACCATTTTCCTGATGACAGCTGTGGTTCACTAGAGATAGAGCCCCTCAAAGGGTGCCTTCCTGTTTCGTATAAAGAACATTTTCTTTAGATTCTTTGAAGTCTTCATTTGTTACTTTCATTCTACATTTTCTTAAGGCCATCAGACTAGGTTCTGTCCAGATTGCCTTGATGTCAGCACCAGAGAGGTCATCTTTAGCCAAGATCAAGTCTTCCAGGGTTACATTATCAACCAGTGTCATCCTGCCTTTTGAATCTGAAAGATATGCTTCTTAGTCTTTTTATCAGGCAGGTGGAACTCAATCTTTCTGTCATTGAGGACTGGTCTGGTAAGTGCTGGATCCAAAGCTTCTATTCGGTTTGTGGCCAACACTTCCACATCTCCCCTAGAATCAAATCCATCCAACTGGTTCATCAGTTCCAACATTGTTCACCGAATTTCTCTCTCACCACCAGAATCTGAATCATATCTTTTTGTCCCAATGGCATCAATTTCATCAATAAACACGATGGACTGTGCATGCTCTTTAGCAACTCAAAATAATTCCCGTATGAGTTTGGGCCCATCACTTGGGTATTTCTGAGTAAGTTCAGAGCCAACCACTCTCAAGAAAGTGGCTGAGGTTTGGTTTGCTACTGCTTTGGCTAACAATGGTTTACCTGTGCCAGGTGGACCAATAGACAACGACCCCCTTAGGAGGCTTTATACCCATCTCTTCATAATATTCAGGATAGGTGAGAGGAGGCTCCACAGATTCCTTAATTTCCTGAATTTGGTTGTATAACCCCCTAATACCGGCATAGGTCTCCTGCGGAGCCTTTTCCACCTTCATTTCTAAGACCAGGGGATCCGTGTCATCCGTCAGCGCCTCTATCATGGCATGCACCTTGTGACTGAGCAGGACTGAGGAGCCAGGTTCCAGCAGATCCTTGTCTATGAACGAAAGAATGCTGACATAGTGTTCTGAGCCCACAGATGCAGACACGATGCATCGATGATCTCTTCCATGATTCCTACTGACATCGGGGTCCCCCTCACATCATCCACTTTTGATCTTTCCTCTTCTTGCTTTTCTTCTAATAGTTTCATTAGTTCCTGATTTCTAATGAATTCTTCCTCCATGAAAAGATAGTCTTTAATTCTAACTTCAGTCATTTTAACCGGCACTGGGTGTGAGGTACCGGTGGCAGTTTGCTGGCAGCATCTGGTCCCTCTGTTATCTTCTTTTTCCCCTACTCCAGTTGGTACAGGGGGTTCATATTTCTTTTTCTTGTCCTTGTCATCCTTCTTGCCACCTTCAGGATCATGACCACCACTCTGACTTTGACCCATCTTGCCTTGGCCACTTGAGCTGCTGCTGCCAGAGCTTTTTTTTTTTTTCTTTTTTGTGAGATGGAGTTTCGCTCTTGTTGCCCAGGCTGGAGTGCAACGGCACGATCTCGGCTCACCACAACCTCCGCCTCCTGGGTTCAAGTGATTCTTCTGCCTCAGCCTTCTGAGTAGCTGGGATTACAGGTGCCTACCACCACCATGCCCGACTATTTTTTGTATTTTTAGTAGAGATGGTGTTTCAGCATGTTGACTAGGCTGGTCTCGAACTCCTGACCTCAGGTGATCCTCCCACCTCAGTCTCCCAAAGTGCTGGATTACAGTTGTGAGCCACCACAACTGGCCTCTATTTCTATTGATTGTTTTTTCTCTTCTTATGGCTGATATGTTTCTGCTTCTTTGCATGCCTGATTATTTTTTATTGGATATCAGACATTGTGGATTCTATATTGTTGGATGCTGGTTTCTTTTTCTTTTATTTTTTATTCCTTTAGCTATTTTTGAGCTTTGTCTGGGACTCAGTGAAGTTGCCTGGAAACTTACTGGAAACAATTTGCCTCCTTTGAGGCTGGCTTTTTAAGCTTTGTTAGGTGGGACCACAGCAATCTATCATCTCGGACTAATTTGGCCCCACTTCTGAGGCAGTACCTTCTGTGTCTCTATACAACAACCGTTTTGGGAGGAGGTTTCTCCACTCTGGCTGTTGGGAACAGGAACTCTCCCTAACCCAGTGTTATGTCAGGACCTGCTCCTTCCTGGAGGTTCTTTCTCTTGCCTTGGGTAATTTCCTCACATGCATATGTTGATCAGCTGAAGACTCAAGAATAATCCTCTGAAGATCTCCAGAGCATGCTCACTTTCTTTTTCTCTCTCTCTTTCATCACTGGGACTCTGCCTTGCAAATATAAGCCACTTTATCCTCCCTGGATTCCCAGCTCAATTTCCTCAACTCAGGGAAACCACTGGGCTCTCCCTGGTTCCCCCTTCCTGGGCTGCAGCCTGAAAACTCACTGCAGGCAGTAAGTTGGAACAATCACAGGGCTCCCCTCACTTGTTTCTCTTCTCTTGGGGTTCAATAATACCCTGTACTGCCTGTTATCCAATGGCTGAAAACCACTGGTTTCTATAGTGGATTTCGCCTCGTTTTTAGTCATTTAAAGCAGGAGGGTAAATCAGGTCCTTGTTGCTTTATCATGGCTACTGTAGGTGGCAGTCCCACTTTTCCGTATACAGGATGCTCTCAGTGCCTTTCCACAGGCTGCATGGAGAGACAATGAACTCCGGACTGAGAAATCCCAGATCTAGTCATGTACTGTCTCTGGGTTCCAATTTCTGTGCCAGTCTGCTATTGCTATAATTAATGCTATATAACAAACCACCCCAAACCTCAGTGGTTTACAACAAGCGTCACTTACTTTCATGCGAATAGGTCTTTGGGTGAGCCATAGTTCAGCTGATCTGGGCTGGGCTTGCCTGGGAAGCTCTGCTCCAGGATGTTGACTGGGCTCAGGTCTGCTCTCTGGATGTTCCAGGCTGAAGGGGCAGCAGCTACCCAGGGCATGTTCATCCCAAGAGAGATCACTGGAGCAAGAGGCAAGCCCAACCAGCCAAGCACAATTCAAGCCTGCCTGCATTACGTTGGCCAACATCACATTACTCAAAGTGGGCCATGACAAAGCTTTGGATGTATGATTCTATACAGGTGGTGGAGAATTAAAGCGACTTACTCAGTATACCACAGTTTCTCTATCTTCTTTCTAAAAATCCTTTTTAGCAAGATCTCAGCAAGGTACATTTTAACGTCCCTCCTCCCACCTCCCTCCAGCCCACTTCCTGTCAAGGGATTGGTAGAGCCAGTTGAATTCTAGCAGAGACTGGGCTGGAGTCACTGGCTATGCTGCTTTCCAGAAAACATTTTGGAAAACTTCATATTTTGGCTTACAGTGAACTCAGATACTTCTTGTCATCCATGGCTCCACTGAGCCCAGGTGGATTACTGGAAATTCTTTTCAAACAATGCATTGATTTCTCCCATATGCAGAGGTCAGTGAACTTTGGGCAAAGGTGCACTGCCATCAAGCACGAGTCCATACCAGAGGCCGGGCCTCTATTGGGACGGGACGTTTGGAGCAAGAGCCTCCTGGGCCAGTTGCTGCACACACTTTGCATATGGTCTGGACACCAGTGACCCAGATCCCAGGCTGTGTGTTTTTCTGTCTTCTTTATTTCCTTTCCCGTCTTAAGAGATTACCCCAGGAGGCTGGTTCACACCCTGCATGGGCTATGCCACACATCTCGGTCAATAAGGCCTTTGGATCCAGGAGATGATGTCTCAGTGGGAGATCTAATGTCGAAAGACTGGCACGGTGCTGTGGCTCATGTCTGCAATCCCAGCACTTTGGGAGGCCAAGGCGGGAGCGTTGCTCGAGGCCAGGAATTTGAGACCAGCCGGAGCCACTTAGTGAGACCCTGTCTCTACGAAAAAATTAAAAATGAGCTAGATGTGGTGGTGCATGTCTGTAGTCCTAGCTACTTTGAAGGCCAAGGTGAGAGGATCACGTGAGCCCAGGAGTTGCAGGCTACAGTGAGTTATGGCTGCGTCACTGCACCCCAACCTGTGTGACAAAGCGAGATCCCCATCTCAAAAAATAAATAAAAGAGGGCCGGGCGCGGTGGCTCAAGCCTGTAATCCCAGCACTGTGGGAGGCCGAGGCGGGTGGATCACAAGGTCAAGAGATCGAGACCATCCTGGTCAACATGGTGAAACCCCGTCTCTACTAAAAATACAAAAAATTAGCTGGGCATGGTGGCGTGTGCCTGTAATCCCAGCTACTCAGGAGGCTGAGGCAGGAGAATTGCCTGAACCCAGGAGGCGGAGGTTGCGGTGAGCCGAGATCGCGCCATTGCACTCCAGCCTGGGAAACAAGAGTGAAACTCCGTCTCAAAAAAAAAAAAAAAAAAAAAAAAAAGCAAGAAATAAAATAAAATAAAAACGTCAGTAGACGCTACCCAGCTCTAGAGGGCTGAAGGCACTAAGGCATGCCAGGAACACTGCTGCTGCTACATGGGGGACATGGCAAATGCCATGCCATCTTCAGGGCTCCTGAGAGAGGGAGTGTGTGTGTGTGCATTTACATGTGTGTCCCACGGACTCCTGGGGAAGCTTCTTGAATCAGAATTTGGTCTTCCTCTGGTTCTACAGACTTTACAGAGGGCTATGTTCCATTGAACTGTGAGGGCCAGGGGTGGACTAGAGATGGGGGCCCCTCCCCCAGTAGGATTCAATTAAAACCCCTGGGGAAGTCAGAGTGACGCAAGCCTGAGAAACACATCTGGGTTCTGGCTCCTCCACTCATGGACTGTTTACTGGCTGTCCACTCATGAACTGAGACTGTTTACTGAACAGCGACTGTGCCTGAGACCCAGCAATGAACAAGACAAACAGGTCCCTGTGGCATTGGAGCTCTTAGTATTATGGGGAGTTGCCTATTTTGTATTACAAAAATAGGCAAGTTTGGGAGGATAAAATGTCAGCTAGTGATGGAGAAAAAAAATGGTAACAGGATAGGGGATAAATAGGGGGTGACTCGAGACAGGGTGGTCAGCGGAAGCCCTCTGAAGAGGGGACATTTGTCACTAACTAGCATAGAAGAGCATGCTGAGTCTCCCCTTCACCCTAGTCTTCTTTATTTTTTGAGACGGAGTTTTGTTCTTCTTGCCCAGGATGCAGTGCAATGGTGTGATCTCAGCTCACTGCAGCCTCTGCCTCCCAGGTTCAAGCCATCCTCCTGCCTCAGCCTCCTGGGTAGCTGGGATTATAGGCATGTGCCACTATGCCAAGCTAATTTTGTATTTTTAGTAGAAATGGGGTTTCTTCATTTTGGTCAGACCGGTCTCAAACTCCTGACCTCAGGTGATCCGTCTGCCTCGGCCTCCCAAAGAGCTGGGATTACAGGCGTGAGCCACCACACCCAGCCACTCTAGTCTTCTGATTACATAAACTAGAGGTGTGTATTAGAGGAGCTCGATGAGCCTGCCTAGCTCAGAAATGTCATGGTTTTATCTTCTCCTGCATGATCCTTTTACCCCGTCCTATAAAAGGAAAACGAAAATCAAGCCCATTATACTATATTACCTCTCTGCTCCCCATCCAGGGTCACTAGCTCCTATATTTACCCGACAGAGGTACAGGAGCAGTGGACAAGCACTTTCATTCAGCTAGTTTCATTTCCAGGTGCCACCCCTGCTCATCTCCACTGCCTCTCCCTGGCTGCGGCTGGGTTGGAACCCCCTGACCCAGGAGACAGTTCTTCAAGAAACTCCTTGAGGGCCGCCCACTTTCCCTCGGCTCTGTCATGGAGAGGGCCCGGGGAGACAAGAACCCCAGGCAGTGACGTTTTTCCCTGTGGAAGTGGGGAGTGTCTGCCTAAATCCTGCAAAGCCCCAAGTGGTGGGGTGAAGGCTGCAAGGCCCAAGGTACCCACGGTGCCCTCTCTTTAGGTCTCAGCAGAGCCTTCAGGAGCTGCCCGCTGTTCTCTGGGTGCTATGATGTCCTTAGACTCTGCAGGGTGGGTGGCTCCCTGGAGACACAGCTGTTCAGGCACTGCCTCCAGGTCATCCTGGCCAAGAAGCTGATGGTGGAAGATGTGGTCTGGGAGATCAGGATTGGCCTTCCAGATGCCCTACATTTCACTGCCTTGCCTGTGGCTTGGACATCCTGCCCGGGCCTGTCACAGCCATTTCTGGGCTTTTAAGCCAGACATGGGACATGGGAGAGGGCTGGCAATCACTAAAAATAACCGATTATTATTCCCCCCACCATCCACCAGTGTGAGCTTCCCCTGACATCATATTATGATGGTGCTATTTTACATTCTCAAAAGTTTATAATGATCTGCATGTAACATCACTACAACAGTGAGCTGAAGCCCTCGCCTTGCCCCTAGCACTCTGGCATTGCCTGGCCCTGCCAGCAGCTCCAGCAACCACAGGAAGGATGTCATGGTCAGCCCCAGCCCTCCAGGACAGCATCCTTAAAGAAACACAGCCCAATCCATGGGAACCCAAGTCACTAGTTGCTCCCAGCAGCTCATAGATCATTTCTGAAGCCAGAGCAAGTGACGGGTGCTGCCTTCATCTGTACTTCATCCTTGCATGGCTGGATACTTCCTGGAAATTCAATTGTTTCCCAAACCTGAAAGGGAGACAAGATGCTTTGGGTTAGGCTATGCATGCTGACTCTGACTTTTCCCAGGATTGAATGGGGATGAAGGGAGGCCACCAGCCACTTCCCCTGGATCTTGGGCACTGCAGCTGTGTCTTGCCTCCCAGGAGCTGCATTTACACCCCAGCCTCTGGAGCTCTGGAGGGAGGGGTCCCTTTGCCCTTTGTAGAAGTTCCACCTCTCTGAGCTGAGACTGATGCCTGTTTTCCTACTCCACGGTTTTCTTTCTTTTTTTTTTTCTTTTTTTTGAGATGGAGTCTCCATCTGTTGCCCAGACTGGAGTGCAGTGGCACAATCTCGGCTCATTGCAACTTCCACCTCCTGGGTTCAAGTGATTCTCCTGTGTCAGCCTCCCAAGTATCTGGAATTACAGGCACCTGCCACCATGCCTGGCTAATTTTTGTATTTTTAGTAGGGATGGGGTTTCAACATGTTGGCCAGGCTGGTCTCAAACTCCTGAGCTCAAGCGATCCAACCACCTTGGCTTCCCAAAGTGCTGGGATTACACCACCATACCCAGCCAACCCCACATCCTACCTACTCCTCGGAGAGATTTTCTCCTCGCTTTTTGCTCCAGATATTAATTATACTTCAGGATGGCTCCTCCTGACCACATGGCCCCAATCCTGTCACCTCCTATGGCTGGGCATAAAGAAGGTTCTCTGGATTGAGAACCCATGAGTTTTAGCCAGGACAGTCCCCAAATCACGGTGTGACTTTGGACAAGTCACATCAGTTCTCTGGGCCTCACATTTCTCCTTGCTAGAGCAGATGGGATACCTAGAAAAAGCAAGGTGGCTTCTTGATTCGCAAAGTTCTGCCCATGGACCAGCAGTGCTGGTATTTCTAGGAAGCTTAAGAAACGCAGAGTTTAAGGCATGCTCCACCGTGGACTTACGGGATCAGAATCTATATTTTGACAAGCCTGTCGATTCATTAGCACGTTAAAGTATAAGAACTGGTAAGACGGATATGCAGTTATTTTGCTTAGAGCTTGGCTAATTTAATAAGAGCAAGAGAGAATTTATGAGATTCTTGGATGAAGTAATACAATGTTTAAAAAAATTACAGTGGACAGAGAGACTGAGGGGTGAGACTGGTCAGGGAACGGGTGAGCAGGCAGCTGCAGCCATCTAGATGTGGCCACAGGAACCTGGTAGTGGGAGAAGAGTGTGGGCTTGGTTGGCTTGATATTGCGGAGGAAGATGACATCATTCTCGGTGACACACTGAATGTTGAGTTCGTGCAAAGAGATTGGAAATAATTCAAGGCTGTGAGCCCTTGGTCCTTCAGTTCTAATTCTGTATGCAAGACCTCTGGCTGGCCTTGGTTTTTTTTTAATGGAGTTTTCCTCTGCCTCCCAGGCTGCAATGCAGTAGTGAGATCTCAGCTCACTGCTCCCTCCACCTTCCAGGTTCAAGTGAGTCTCCTGCCTCATCCTCCAGAGTAGCTGAGATTACAGGAGCTTGTCACTATGCCTGGCTAATTTTTGTATTTTCTTTTTAGTAGAGATGGAGTTTCACCATGTTGGCCAGGCTGGTCTTGAACTCCTGACCTCAAGTGATTTGCCTGCCTTGGCCTCCCTAAGTACTGGGATTACAGGCATGAGCCATGATGCCCAGCAGACCTTGCTGTTTAATTAAACAAATACGGTCCTTATTTTTAAAACATTCTGACCTGTCTGAATTGAATCTTAAAACAGGAAGTAAGAAGACAAGGTACACCAGAGCCCATGATGGAGTCCAGTCACTCTGGACTCGTGATTCCCAGCTCTGCTACACAGTGGAAATCCCTGGACCCTCTCTAGAAATCCTGGTGCCCAGACCACAGCCCAGAACCATTAAGTCAGGATCGCTGGGGTGGGTCCAGGTGATTCTGATGCCTGGCCAGGTCTGAGACTTGCTGCTTTTGTCTCTCTAGTACAAGAACCCGCAGGGCAAGAGCTGGGGGCCTGTGGGCATGTGGCTGCTGACGAGCTCTGGGGTCTGAAGTTCCTGCTGCATTGCTGATGTGCAGCCTGGGCCAGGATTGTGAAAGCTGCTGGTGGTGAGGAGCACGGAGTCTCAGCCATCTCCCACCCAGGATGGTCTCTGAGCCCCTCACACACTTGCATGCAGTAATGATGGGGGTGGGTGGGGTGGGGCCTAGGAAGAAATGCTACAGAATAGGGCTGAGAGAGCGCTCTGCTCCAAGACATAGCTCCTCACACGCACAGACCTCAACACAAAAGGCACCATTTCCAGCTCATTCACTTACGGCCCCAGTTAAGTGATGAAGCTCTGTCTATACTGGGATTTTGATTACTATGGGCTCCCAGAATGGAAGGCACGGTACAGATATGCCATTAAAAAAAAATCACCCCTCATGGTGTTGGGTGAGCTCTCACCACAGAGGCCACTTCCCTGCTAATAATCCCTTGGTGCCTGGGCATGGATGAGGGGCTTTAATGGATATTATCTGGGAAGGATCAAGCCTGGGCAAGGGTGGGGTTTGTACATGACAGATAGTGAGAGGGAGGCTCAGGGAGGTGACCTGTCCAACGTCATACAGAACTGAGACGGCCTTGGAATTCTGGCCGTTTCCCTCCCAGTTCGGGGGTCTTTCTCTTTCCCCGGGAGAGTTTCTGAACACAGAAGAGAGCTGGAGAGTTTCTCCCAGCGGGGCTGGAGGGGCTGGGAGAGGCAGGACCTCTTCCTAACACCTGTTGGAGAAGACAGACTCATGGCTATGAGGGTCACACCAAGGTTCCTTTCCGGATGGAAATACTTCCAAACTTAGGGATTAAGCAAGATTAAACACAAAAAGGCCCTCTAGAAAGGGGTTAACTTTATTTCTTCAGACGTAAAAACTGTCCTTCGCAGTTGGAAACGGCAGAGCTGACTCCATAGATGACTGATGCCCCTTACGGGGGTTATATACCTGTTCACACGTGCCCCTGGCAGGGATTTAAACGTTCCACGCTGTTCCACAAACCCTAAATCAAGTAGATTCATCCTGGCCCCTGGTGAAGTCTTAAGAGGTGGCGAGGCTTATGTTAAATTGCCCTCTCTGGGCTCCTGCTCCCGAGCCGACAGCCACAAATTCCCCTTAATGAGCACTCCTGAAGAAGCCAAGGCAACGCTGTGCGCTAAATTAAGATTCGAGAGCCCAGGCAGGGAGAGGGAGGTGTTTGCTTTGGCTGGGAAGGTGCCTGGGCCCCAGCCTGCGTGTTTGCCTGGGTGGCCTGATAAGCGTGCTGAATATTAAGTGCTGCATGGTGGGACCAGAACCATCTGCTGTATGTCCCCAGAGGTCACACCTGCTGGTCCTTTTGGGCCTGGTGGCAGAGGGACCCCGAGTCAACCTGTCTTTGGCTTCCTTTGTGGCCCCGTGGTCACTGAAAAGCCAGAGTTAATAGTCTTCCTTTCAGAATGAAAACGGAGCCGTGGAAGTTTCATTTGCTTTGATGAATTACTCCCAGGCTGCTGTTTGTTTGCAGAGCGAAGCTCCCCGGCTGCAGGGCGGTTAGAGGCTGCGGTCACTCTCCTCCTGTCACTGCTGGTTCCTGTTCCTGAGGCTGCGAGAACTCCTGACAGCACAGTGGGCATATCTTGGTCGTTGCAGCTTTTCAAGACAGTTTGGCCCAGTGGGGAGACAGCGGAA
The DNA here is from genome assembly GCF_009761245.1 of Sapajus apella. Taxonomy (NCBI): domain Eukaryota; kingdom Metazoa; phylum Chordata; class Mammalia; order Primates; family Cebidae; genus Sapajus; species Sapajus apella. The sequence continues at coordinate 6,885,369 of NW_022437023.1, forward strand.
AACCTCGGTTACGCTGGCTCTGACATTTATCAGCTGTGTAACCTTGGGCAAGTGATTCAACCTCTGTGTGCCTCAGTTTCCTCACCTGTCACCAGGGGGATCGTAATCTTGGCGCTGTGTGCCTTACAGGAGTGCTAAGAGCATCAAAGGAACGAATAGAAATGAAAGCATTTATAACTAGTAATTTGCCATACATATTTTAATAAAAGTGCCCTTTTATTAAAATAAACAAGTGCCCTTCAATCCAGCTCTCTGCACTGCCTGGGACGGTGTTAGCAGGAGAACGCCACTCTGACAGGGACCTGGACTTCTGCCTCTTCTGTTCGGAGAGAGTTGGATGATCACAGCTCTCTTATATGCAGAAAAGCTTAGTGAACTGAACATAAAGATATTGCTTGCTTGCAGGTTTTTGAGGGGAGGAATGATGGTTGGTTTCTTTGGATTTGTTACGGGGAAAGGGACAGCCTAGCTCCAAAGGATATCCTGCGTATCTAAGCCCTCCTCCACTTATGCCCCGGCACCGTCCCCCCTACTTTCTCAAGGAAGTTTTTCCTGCAGCTCTGCCCCCCTCTCCCACCGCAGCATCAATTTCCCTCTCTTTGTATGTTTCAGCACGTGAGCATGTCTTAACAGGACCCCTGTAGAACACACAAAGCATCCCTTGGGCTCCTGTTTCCCTTAGCTCCAGCCCCAGTTCTCTGCTCCTGTCACAGCTCAACCCCCTGGAGGAGCTGTGCCTGCTCACTGCCTCAGCTTCTTTCCCTTCCATCCTCCTCCTGGCCACTTCGTCCCCTGCCTAAATGGCGCTTGTCCAAGGCCACCCTGACATGCAAAGTGGCCAGTGGTCAGCATTCCATCCTGCCACACAGCCTCTCAGCAGCACTGGACTCTACTGGCCTGTGTCTCCTTGGAGCTTGCAGTTCTCCAGCTTGTGCCTGAGGCCATACCCACTCATCTGCTGGTCCTTCTCGCGCCCTGGTGGTGCCTTCTTAGCGTCTCAGATTCCTCTCTCTGTCTGAAACGGTTGGAGAGCCCCAGGGGGCTGTTCTCAGCAACTGGAATACCCCCATCTCTGCTCTTCAGAGGACTCTGCACTCCGTCCTGTGGCTTCAGACACCATCCAGACGTGACGGCTTGCATATTTCTTTTTCTAGCTCAGACTTTCTGAGTTCCACTCACGCTCAGCTGTCCACTCAACACCTCCTCTTGGATGTCAGATGTCATCTGAAACTTCAAATGGGGCAGCCAGAACTCTCCATCCCTCCAGCTCCTTGCCTTTGACAGCCAGGCCGCCCTGCCTTTCTCATTTCAGTAAATGGTGCTGCCATTCTCTTAGCTGCTCAGATCAAAAGCCCAGGCGCGCCGACTCTCCTCTTCCTCTTGCGTCTCACATTCAGTCTGCTGGTGAGTCCAGGCCATTCTCACCCCTTGCTGGCACTTTCATGGCAGCCTGGTAACTGGTCTGCTCTTGGCCTCTGCACTCTACACTACATATGACAGACAAAGTGAGCTTTTTAAAGCACCAATCACATCGTACCACTCCATGGTTAAAATTCTTCAGTGCATTTTCACCGTACCCAGGATAAAATCCAAATCTCGTTCCCTTATGCATAAGGCTGGCGTGACCTGGCCTTTGTGCTCTTGCTTCCTGCCCTCCAGCCACTCTGGCCTCCTTCCCACCCCGTGGCCAAACAAAGCTCCTTCCCCTTCAGGCTTTTTGCTTTCTGCTCTGTCTGCTAGCACTGTGCATTCCCAGAACGTGGCGGGGCTGCTCTGTTCTCATGATGCAGCTGCCAGTTTAAAGTTCTCTTCTCCAGAGAGGCCTCCCCCACCTACCCAGCTAAAAGCAGTGTTCCCAGTTACTGTCTACATTACATAGTTTAGCTATTTCATAGCACTGATTAGTCCCTCACATGACCTTACTCGTTGATGTGTTCATTGTCTGTCTCCTTCCTCTCCCCAGACTGTCAGTTTCTCACGTGCTGGGCTACGCCTTGCTCTCTGCTGCAGCCCAAGCACCGGTAGTCGTGCCTGGCCTAAGAAGGCACCCAATGCATACAGTGTTTGCTTACTGATCAGCTGTTCATTTCTGTTCAGTGCCTGATACATTTCATCAGAGTATTTGGGGTATAGATGGGGCTCTGGAGATAACCGAATCCAGTTTTCTTGTTTAGACAAGGAAACTGAGATGAGAGAGAGTTAAGCTATCACAGCAGAGCGGGGCTGTCGCCAGCCTAAGAAAGGACCTGACAGTTTTTAGTCCTGGTGGGGGAGAGAGGACAGTGAGAGGCTGGTGGCCTAGTGAAGCGAGGACAGCAGGACCAAGGACGGCTCTCAGTGGCAGTACTCCATCCATGCATAAGCCTCTTCCTGCCCAAACAGCACACAGTTGGTGGAGAAGCTGAGTGCAGGCCCCAGAGGGCAGGCATCAGTCATTATACAGACATCCAATCTGCTGGACCATACCGCCATGGAGGGGCGCCTTTCTGGCAATGTGGAGGCAACGTTAAGCCTGCCTAATAGCCTTTGGGCTATCGGGAAGAGGCTAAGACACAACACAGGCCTGCATAAGGGGCCCTGGGGCTTGTCCTGTGGTGTGTAGGGATGGAAGGCAGAAAGAGAAAAGGCCCATCCACAGCAGGCGGGAGACGGGCAGCTGCCAAGAGGATGGGCCGGGGTGGGGGCAGTGACGAGGCCGGGAAGGGCCTTCTTCTCTTCCTACTGTCTGACACACCGCACATACCTCCTCTGTGATTATTATGGCGTCTTCAGGTCTGGGCCTTCAAGTGGTGTTTACACTCACAGCTCTTGGGCAAGAACACACTCTAACAGGGAAGTGAGACTTTAAGCCACGGGTTCAGCAAGTTACCCAACCATCACTCAGCCCCTTCCTGTTTGTAGAAGGCTGAGCAGAGGAGACAGCTGGCTTTGGGGACAGAGAACAAAGGAGCTGAAGATCTGGAACAGAGAGAAAGAGAGAGCGCTCGAGCTCTTCCGAGAGGGGCAGGAGCGCCTGGGCCGCCCACCGCCTTGGGCCTGTCTTGGTCTTTCTGACGCTGCCCCCTGGGGCTTTCTCAAGAAGGAATCAGAGGCCGGGCACATGTGAGTGACTGGTAGCCAGTACTGTGGCTTCAGCAACATTCAGGAAACTCCCTGCTTCCTTCCACCTCACTGTGTGCTCCCCACAAGTGTTGGTGACCTGCGGCCCTGAAGGAGCCACCGAAGGAGGTGCACTTACATTTCTTCTGCAGAATGCTCTGTCTGGCCTTGATGAAGGCCAGGATGTCCGAGTCTGTCTGGCTGTCTCCGGTGAGAGGGATGGACAACACTGGCCTCTCAGGGATGCTGGGGGCAACCACACGTCACATTTTACTACACCTTACAACTGGACCCAGCTCTTACCTTTCCAAAATGCTTTCCGATTTCTGGTGACTGATCTCACCCAGAAAGCTGCATGACACAGCTGGGCTGCTTCTCACTCACTCCTGCCTTCTCTGTGTGGCAGCCACACTAAACCTCTTGTCATGCAAATTGGGTCAGGCACTGCCTGCCATAGACCCTGATACGATGTGGCTGTGTCCTCACCCAGATCTCATCTTGAATTATAGCTCCCATAATTTCCACGTGTTGTGGGAGGGACCTGGTGGCAGGTAATTACATCGTGGAGACAGTTTCCCCCATACTGTTTCGGTGGTTGAATAAGTCTCATGAGAGCTGATGGTTTCCTAAGAGGTTTCCCCTTTCACTTGGCTTTCATTCTCTCTTGCCTGCTGCCATGTAAGATGTGCCTTTCGCCATGATTGTGAGGCCTCCCCAGCCACGTGAACTGTGAGTCCATTAAACCTCTTTTTCTTTATAAATTACCAGCCTTGGGTATCAGACTGGCAATTTATCAGCAGTGTGAAAACAGACTAATACAGACTCTTTAGTGGCTTTTCATCACTCATGGAATAAAGCTCAGACTCTGTCCCATGACCTACCAGGCTGTGTGTGATATGACCCCGGGTCAGTAGCTCCAGCTGCCCCCTCCTCTTTCAGTGACTTGCACTTACCAAGTCACTTCCAGCCTCAGGGCCTTTGCTCTGATGCTGCTTCTCCCTGGACTACCGTCTCCACCAACCGTCCCATGGTGGCTGCGCTTTCTCTCACTGCCTTCTCCATCCCCTCACCACCATCCCTCCTGTCCTCCCAACCCCAATTTACCCAAACCAGCCCCCCTTGACCTGGGGACCATCAACTTCTGCACCCAGCTTAGATGTCATATCCTTCACAGTCTCCTCAGAGCACCCAGCACCCCCATTCCCTATGTGGCTTAGCTACTTGCCCTCCAGGCAGAGATTACTATTCTCCTGTCTCTCCTTAAAAACAGAACCATATTTAGCTAAGTTGCCACAACTAAAAAGACTACTTTTCCCAGCCTCCTTTGCCGTGATATGTGGTCAGGTGACCAGGTGCTGGCCAATGAGATTTGTAAGTAGAAATGTTGTGTTGGAATCTCCTTAGAATGGGAGAGCTGCTTGTGCCCTCCCATCCCCTTTTTAATTCAGCTTCTTCATATAGCATTCCCCTTCAGCAAACTCAGAGCAGCACACTTGCCTGGCCTTGCCAGCCTTCCATCCATCCTCAGCCCTGTGCCTCTGCACAGCAGGAGGCCGTAGCCATTTCCTTAGAAGGCAATGAGGACGGTATGTGACAAGGGACTGGACATTCCCACAGGTAGTTTTGGGTGTTGGCTTTCCAACTGCAGCCAGCTGGAAGCACTAAAGCAGTGTCCAGGCAGGCAAGGCAGTGGCTGTGCTGGTGAAGGAGGTTGAGCAGCCATTCTAGTCGGAGGATACAAGCGCCCATGTGCTGATCAACTCTGCTAAGCCTGGAAGCAAATGCTGCTGAGCCTTGAGGCCAGCTTGTCAGCTTCATGTTCTGCTCTGTGGTAGGGCTGCCCTGGGCTGGCTCGTTCCCTTTCTGGCCACCAGGTACCTCTATTCACAAGGAGATATGAAGCAACTCTGTCCACATAGGGCCCTGGTGACTGTGAGAGAAAACCTCCCAGCTTTGATGGCCTGTGTGAGAGATTCCAGGGGATTCCCAGGCGGCCAGGGCAGAGACCAGACCTGGGCTCTGTATGTGTGGCTACTGGACAAGGGGCTTCTTCAGAAAGTAGACTGGAGGTGGAGGCCCACTCCGCCCACTGCAGGGGCTGTCACCGGCGTAACAGAAGGTCACAGACCTGTCTTCCAGGGGGGTGCTGATGCTGCTCTGTTTCTGGCTGTGTGGACTACGGCAAGGCGAGGGCAGGATTTTTCTGGCATTCACATCACTGCAAAACACAAACCAACAGAAGCAAAAGGAATGGGTGCAGGTTTACAGAAGAGAAATTCAGGGTTTATATCTAAGAGCTGTTATGGACTGAATGTGTCCTCTCAAAATCAATGCATTGACACCTGATCCCCAATGTGACGGCATTGGGCAGTGGGCCTTTGGGAGGTGATTAGATTTAGATGAGGTCCTGAGGATGGGGCTCCCATACTGGGATTAGTGTCCTTATAGGTGTAAGAAGAGGATGAGAAACTATAGTCCATTCTCATTCTCTCTCTCTGTCTGTCTCTCTCTGCCATGTGAGCACACAGCAAGAAGGAGGTGCCCGCAAGCAAGGAAGGAAGCCCTCAGCAGGAACTGAATCTGCTGTGTTAAGAACTGGAGTTTTGTGTCCCTAGAAGTTCATGTGCTGAACCTAATCTCCAATGTAATGGTAGTGGTAGAGGTGGAGCCTTTGGGAGGTGATGAGGCCATGAAGTCCGAAAGCCCATGAATGGGATTACAGTCCTTATAAAAGAGACATTGGAGAGCTCCCTTGCCCCTTCCACCATGTGAGGATGCATTGAGAAGACAGCTGTCTATGAACGAGGAAGGGGGGTCCTCACCAGGCATCGAATCTGCCAGCGCCTTGACCTTGGACTTCCCAGCCTCCAGAACTGTGAAAAATAAACGTATGTCATTTGAGCCACTCAAAATACTACAGCATTTTGTTACAGCAGGCTGAGTAGGCTAAGACGAGCTAAGAATCCTGTCTTGGATGGTTTACACAGTAATTTTCATTGTTAGAGCATGCATGTGTTGGCTCCAGAAGCTGAATGACAAACAGTGGTCACAACTGTCATTGATAGACATGCCAGGCTCCATGAAAGTGTTTCTGCAAACATCATGCCAAGTAGTCCTCTCAATGACCTAAGAGGCAGATGTCATCATCTCCATCTTACAGGTGAGAAAAGTGAAGCTTAGAGAGGTTGAAGAAATTCTTAAAGTTATCCAGCTGGTAAGTAGCAGAATCTGGAGCTATTCCAGACTCTTTGATGCTTCAGAACCTGTGCTCTCAGCCACAGTGCTTTCTAACTGGGCTTGACTCTGTGGGATTCTGGGAAACACATACTGACCTACCCCTGACTATGCTGCCTGCCACTGGGTGCCATTCGTACTCCCTGAGTGAGGAGTCAGATCCGACAGCTCACCAGATGCAGCTGTGCCTGCTCACCTAGGCTGCTGACATGTGTGCCTTGCCTCAGATTCCTGGGCAAGTGCAGTGGAACCCAGAAGCCTCTCTTGGGAGGTGAAGAGGCACATGGACACGGCTGGTGGGAGGCCAGGGTACTCCACATGCCCGTGGTGACAAGGTCTCTACTCTAAGTTGTAAGTGCTCAGTGCTGTAAGGAGATCTTCCTTGTTTCCTGCCTGGAGACAATATCAGAGCTGGAAGAGGCCTAAGAAGTCGCCTCGTTACGACCCTCTTTGTTTTTTTTTTTTTTTTGAGATGGAGTTTCACTCTTGTTGCCCAGGCTGGAGTGCAATGGTGCAATCTGGGCTCACTGCAACCTCCGCTTCCCAGGTTCAAGTGATTCTCCTGCCTCAGCCTCCTGAGTAGCTGGGATTACAGGCATGCCCCGCCACACCCAGCTAGTTTTGTATTTTTAGTACAGACAGGGTTTCTCCATGTTGGTCAAGCTAGTCTGCCCAGCTTGGCCTCCCAAAGTGCTGGAATTACAGGCATAATTCCCATGCCCGGCCTCAACCCTCCTTTTACGCTCCGGGGACTCCTGGGCTGAGAGGCAGGCTAGGGTTAGAGACAGATGATCTGGCTCCACCAAGTCTGCATCTTCTGCCCAAGGCACTCCACCCACCAGAGAAGCCCATGTATCACCCATGAGTACGGCCCCTTCCCTAGCCCTAGCCTCCACCTGCCCATCTCAGCCAATGGCAGGGCTTCTTCCACGGGTCATGACAGTGGTCAAACAAACAGGAAAAGACATCAGAGCCTGGGGTAGCCCCCCTTAACTCCCAATGTCCATTTCCTAGCAGTAGACTCTCCTCGAGGTGCCCTCCGCGGTGGGAGAGCAGAGATCTCTGTCCTGGGTTTGGTGAGGACTGCTGTAGGACCAGAGGTAGCCACAAGGTGGCAGGGTCTGCACACTTTTCTTTGGAGAACAGTGACCGATTCTCAAAGCTCCTGCTGAGTGGCTCCTGGGGCAGCCTGGAGAAGGGAAGGAGAGAGGGCTTTCCATCCTGCAAGTGGTTTCCTTACAACGGGTCAAGGTCAGTTTGAAAGCTGTAGCAAGTTTGCAAGACCAAGTCACTGGCACAAAAATGGCTCATTCCTCAATGGCTTCCCAGTGGAGCCTTGGCTCAGGCTCCAGGGAGAGTTCACAGGTGCCAAGCCGTTGAAAGTTGGGAGGGGGTGAAAGAGGATGGGAGAGGTGGATGGGGCAGGGTAGAGGGGCACAATCACACCGTGACCGGTGGAGGCATCCAGTACCCTTTGTGGCGGCCCGGCTGACCCGCCTGTCCCCTCAACAGCTCATGCAGGAGGACAGTGCAATGGAAGGCTGGGGGCTCCCAAGGGAAATGACTCCTCAAATCCCTAAGCTGCTCAAGTGTCCTGTCCCTGGATGCCACAGCTTGGTTTCTGTAATTCTGGGGATGGTGCCATAAATGACCTCTGCCCTCTCCCTTTGCCCAACCAAAGGCACTCAGTCTTTGACAGAGTTCATTTCTCATGTTGATGTCCCTCTGGAGAGAGAACATGCCAGCCATCAGAATGAATTATCTTTCTTAATAAGGATTAATAAGCCATATTAATAATAATTAGGCCTCCTGTGTTGCCAGTCAGAGTGTTTAGTGGAGTCAGCTTCCAGGACCTGAGCATCCCTGGCGAAGTGATGAATCAGGTTTCTTTCAGAACGTGATGAGCAGAGGACCAGTGCCCCACCCCCCAGCTCCCCACCTGCAGCAATTCCACAAGAGTAGCCACTCAGGAGCTCATGCAGCAACAGCCGCTGGGCCCTCGCTCTCTCACCCCAGCAGCTCTGACCCGGCACTAGAACATTTATCTGCTCACAGAGGGATGGTGTCGGAGGGACCCTTGCACATCTTACAGACGAGGCAAGAAAATCCCGAAGTGGGGAGCTGGCTTGCCCAAGGGTGTGCTGCTTGGGAGGGCCATGACTTGGATTCACGTGATTCAAATCTCAATGGAGGGAGATTTGGAGGTGGTCGACAATGATGTGACACACACCTTTAAAGTGCAAGGTTCTTGACTGCAGGGTTAAGGGTCTCTAGGCAAGCGCATTCAGGGATCATCTTAAGTTGGAATACTTAAGGAACGTCCAGGAATGACCAAGGCCAAGACAGGGTGGAAGGGGCACTATTCTGATGGGTGGCATAGCAAACAGTCCCTGGGAGGCTTTGCCCAGGGGCTACTCCTTACACCTATTCCACCATGCATTCTCTCGGAGATGTCAGCAGATGAGGGCTGGCAGTGGCACGGGTGAACGAACAAGCAGTAGAGAGACAGTCCTGGCTGAAAGGGAGTGCGACAAAGGGAAATAAGCAGAGAAGAGGAAGAAAAAGAGGCAGGAATAGAGAGAGGCTGAGCCATCAGTGGAGAGCTGGATGGGAGAAGAGGGGAGTGGAGGAGGGAGGGAGGCAGGAATAGGGCGGGGGAGCAGTGGCTGGAACGAAGGAAGGCACCAGCATGGAGTGTGAAGGTCTGGGTTTAATCGTGGTTCTTTATGTTATTCACTACGGTTAAAGCATCTTATTCCCTTTCGGGGCTTCAGCGTCCTCATTTACAGAATGTAGAGACTGAACTCAGGGGTCCTCAGCTGAAATGGTGACGGCCAGTAACAGGGAATTCTGGGTTTCCAGACTTTAGAAGGTTGGCCTTTTAGGAAAACACAGTTTTGTCCTTTAAAAATCCTGGCCTCGGGCCGGGCGCGGTGGCTCAAGCCTGTAATCCCAGCACTTTGGGAGGCCGAGGCAGGTGGATCACGAGGTCAAGAGATCGAGACCATCCTGGTCAACACGGTGAAACCCCGTCTCTACTAAAAATACAAAAAAGAAAAAAAATTAGCTGGGCATGGTGGCGTGTGCCTGTAATCCCAGCTACTCAGGAGGCTGAAGCAGGAGAATTGCCTGAACCCAGGAGGCGGAGGTTGCGGTGAGCCGAGATCGCGCCATTGCACTCCAATCTGGGTAACAAGAGCGAAACTCCGTCCCAAAAAAAAAAAAAAAAAAAATCCTGGCCTCTTGGGAAAATCAGACGATGTGGATACACTGGAAGAGCGGATACCCCAGGCAGGGGGATCTGGTGGTGGGAAGCACATAGAGAAAGCACTTTGTACAAAATATTACAAAATGTGGGCTGGCAAATGCCAACTCCTGCTAGGTAACATAATGGACATGTGTCCCTAAAAGGCAGTCATGGATCCTAAACAAAAGAGCTGTGAGGAGTGAGGGGCGCTCACGACTCTGACAGGCCTGGGTTTGAGTCCACCACTGATGAGCTGCTGACCCTGGGCCAGCTACTTAATCTCTCTGAGCCTGCGTTTTTTCACTTGTAAAGTGGGAGACAGTGATAACATGCACACTGCTCGTGCGTTTTGCACCTGGCCCATGAGGGCCCTCTACAGAGGCTAGGGGATAATATTACTGTCAGAGAAGAAAGCCAATGCTGTCTCCGTTGGGAACGTAAGAGTGCCAACAGCGAATCCTCCATGTGGGATGTTCACAGAGAATGTCTAAGATGCCGTGATGACCTGAGAAAGGGTTCCCTACCTGCCTCACCCCGGCACAGTTCTGTGGGCCCTTTGCCACCAGCATCTAAAGCAAACGGCAAGGATGTCTTTGTCAGAGCAGAGCGTCTAGAGCTTCTCCTTCCCAATCTCTGGCAGGGTTACTTTTCCTCTCACCTGCCTAGCTTGACTGTCCCATCCACAACCCTGGCACTGCAGCTACTGTTGGAGGAGGAAATATGGGGGAGCCGGCCACTCGAGTTGAGGTATCTTAACAGACACAGTTCAGGACACTCAATGATCTCTGCTGAGGAATCAGAGCAACCAACCACAGCACCAGTGGCCACCACAGGTGACAGTGCTGAACAGCACTCCAGGGCTGCCTGAGAACCATATTCCCCAAGACCCTCTTGCCAGCAGTCACTGAAGGGGTTTGGGGTGGGGTAGGGGTTCTGAGAGAGGGATTTTGGGAAGAGCTCCTGTGGGTGATCTGATGCACATGTTTGAAATTCAAGGTTCTGAACATGAGAATTAAGCGTTTTTTTTTTGTTTGTTTTTTTGTTTTTTGTTTTTTTGTTTTTTTGCAAGCATAGTATATTTCTTTTCTTTCTTTCTTTCTTTTTTTTTTTTTTTTATTATGAGACAGGGTCTTACTCTGTCACCCAGACCGGAGTTTAGTGGTACATATCTTGGCTTAATGCAGCCTTGACCTTCTGGGCTCAAAAGAACCTCCCATTTCAGCTTCCTGAGTAGCTGGGACTACAGGCATGTGCCACCATGCCCAGCTACAGATTTGTGGGGAGGGAAGGATGTTTTTCATGTTTTTTGTAGAGACAGGATTTCACCTTGTTGCCTAGACTGGTCTTGAACTCCTGGCTCAAGTCTTCCACCTGCCTTAGCTTCCCAAAGTGCTGGGATAACAGTCATAAACCACTGTGCCTGGCCAAGCATAGTATATTTCTACCTTTCATCTATCGGGCCCTTTGCTGACACTCCTGGCCATCTTACACACACACACACACACACACACACACACACACACACACACACACACAC
>NW_022437023.1:6896495-6946276 GCF_009761245.1 Sapajus apella
CACACACACACACACACACACACACACACACACACACACACACACACTTTAATGTCTTTCAAGCCAAAGGAAAAATGGGAGACAGGGCTTTCTATTCACTGAGCAGGATATTGCTACCAGTAGAAGCTACCCAAGAGATCAGAAAAGAGAATGGAGAAACAGCCAGGAGGCTGAGCCTCGCAGCTAAAAGGACAGCTTATCCCATGGGACAGATACACGAGGGACTGAGCACAGAGCCAGAGCAATAGCTGAGGAAGCTGAGTCCTCTTGGTGTGTTTTTCAGATGTGCTGTGTAGAGTCCTGGAGTTTCAGCGAGAGGGTGCTGTGTGTGGAAGGAGGCAGGTGTACAGGAGGCTGCAATTCAAATTCACCGGCCTCTAGAGGTTGGGGGGGTTCAAAGTGAATGCATGAAGCGGACCAGGGGCAGGGCACAAATGCTAAGCTGCCTGTATTGCCTTGGCACAGTGTGGCTGCCTAGCTATTCTGCCTTTGCATTTTAAAAAATCAATAGACTATTATTTAGAGAAGTTTTAAGTTTACAGAAAATTGAGCAGATAGTACAGAGAATTCCCTTATACTCTCCTTCCCCCGTTACAGTTTTCCTTGTTATTAACATTTTGTATTAGTGTGATTAATTTGTTATGAATGATGAATGAATATTGATACATTATTATGAACTAAAGCCCATGGTTCATACAGCGGTTCACTCTTTGTGCTGTACAGCTCTGTGGATTTTGATAAATGCATATCATCTATGCAACATTACAGTATCATACAGAACAGTTTTCACTGCCCTGAAAATTCCCTGTGATCCATCTATTCATCATTCCCTCCCTACAAGTCTGTGACAATCACTGACTGTTTCATTGTGTCCATAATTTTGCCTTTTTCAGAATATAGTTAGAATCATATAATACATAGTCTTGATATTAGCATCTTTCACTGAGCAATATGCATTGCAGGTTCATGACTTTTTATGGCCTGATAGCTTTTTTTTTTTTTTTTGAGATGGAGTCTTGCTCTGTCGCCCAGGCTGGAGTGCGGTGGTGTGATCTCGGCTCACTGCAACCTCCACCTCCTAGGTTCAAGTGATCTCCTGCCTCAGCCTCCTGAGTAGCTGGGATTACAGGCACCCACCACTACACCTAGCAAATTTTTGTATTTTTAGTAGAGATGGGGTTTCACCATGTTGGCCAGGCTGGTCTTGAACTCCTGACCTCAGGTGATCTGCCCGCCTCAGCCTCCTGAACGCTGGGATTACAAGAGTGCAGCCAATAGTTGTTTTTTAAGAATACTTTTTTTTTTTTTAAGAATAGTTTTAAATTTACAGAAAAGTTGCAAAGATAGTGCAAGGAGAGCCCATGTACCCTGCACCCAGCTTCCCCTGTTGGGGAATCTTACCTTAGTGTGGTGCATTTGCCACAATCACTGAACCGATGTTAATACCTGTTATTAACTAAAGGCCATGCTTTACTGGACTTTTCTTAGTTTTTCACTAAAGACTTTTCCTGTTCCAGGGTCCCACCCATGACCCTACTTTAAATCTAGGTGGTGTGTCTCCTTTGTTTCTGGGGACCTTGACAATTGGAGGCATGCTAGTCAGGTATTTTGCAGAGTGTCCTTTCATTGGGATGTATCTGATATTTTCCTCATTCTTTGACTGGTGTTATAGTTTTTTTTAATTTTTCCTAAGATGGAGTGTCTCTCAGTTGCCCAGGCTGGAGTGAATGGTGCGATCTTGGCTCACTACAACCTCCACCTCCTGGGTTCAAACTATTCTCCTGCCTCAGCCTCCCACGTAGCTGAGATTACAGGCGTGTGCCAACACACCTAATTCTTGTATTTTTAGTAGAGACAGGGTTTCCCCATGTTGGCCAGGCTGGTCTCAAACTCCTGACCTCAGGTGATCCATCCACCTCGGCCTCCCAAAGTGCTGGGATTACAGGCATGAGCCATCATGCCTGGCCCTCTGACACCTTTTTTAAAGCCCTATTTTATATTTCCAAAGTGAGGGCTCAATACCCCTTCAAACCCAAAGGATTGCTCCTTGGTCACAGAGATGGAGGCCGTACACATACTGCCCACCCTGGCCTCTGGCATGGGACGGATGATGGCAGGAGGCATGCATCATTGGCGCTACCCCCTCGGTTGTGTGGTTGGAAAGAGACAATGACATGGTTGTCGGGAAGTGGAGTCCCTGATGGTCATCCCATCATTTAGGGAGACTGGCTCTGGGCCATCCACATGTGGCATTATTGGAGGCTGTCTGAATCCTGGCTAGGATGAAGAGCTCCCCTGTGTCTCAGCAGGCTGGCTACCACCTACTATCCCTGACCACCGCTTCTCCCATGCTATGTCCTCATCCCATTCCTGCCAACCCCTTCTTCCCACTCAGGAAGCAGGACCAGGGCTTAATTGCTAAACCTCTTGTCTCTTGTTGCCATGGCAGTAGGTCTGCTGGCTGTCAGATCGAGGGACTGAAGGGGTGTGCACTCCAACCAGCTTAAAAGCCACTGTCCTGTGTATCTACGACTAATTAAACGGTGAAAAGAATTCATCCTCCTGGATCATATGGCTTACCAGGAGACAGGAGAGCCACAGGAATAGGTTAAAGAGAAAGGTAGGGAGCCTTTTCTGGAAACTCTAACACCTCTGGTGACTTCTCACCTTACCTTTTGTTAGAGAGGAGTTGGGACAGTTCACTCTGGGTGTCAGATGTCTGGAGAAACGGCTTCTTGTGATCGAGTGAATTCACTGCTGGAGAATTTACCTGTTGGCCCCAGAAGGAGTTTCACAGTGTTAGCTTGAATCTAATGACATAGGTAGATGTTTTTGATGTAATTCTTTTTCATTTTTGGTGCAAGTTATGTACTTTATCCAGGCCCAGAATGAGTTTGTCCAGACTCCCATCACACTACAATAATCACCTCTAAAATGGGCATCACCATACATATCATCAGTGCCATAATCTATCTCAGAGGGTTATTATGAGGGTGGGGGGAGGGAAGAATTTTCAAAGTCCCTAAGTAGAGTTTATGATCCACAGAAGCAATTAATGACAGCCATTTTTAATACTGAACGAGTATGCCTATAAAATGGAGTTCTCAGAGGCCAACGCTCCATTGGATCAGCACCCCCCAGGATGAATCAGATATGGTCTTGTTCAACAACTAGGGCATTCTTTCTTCCAACAGTTCTTCCTCCATGCTCTATGCAGTACGGTGGAATGGGTGACCATAGCGGCTCTAGGGCTCACAGGGAGAGCGCTGTACACCCCGCTCCCCCACTTACAGCCAAGTGACCTCAGACTTTCCACTTGGCTTCTCTTCAGTGCAGTTTCAATATCCAGATGTTCAGGCATGTTTTCTCCTTGCAAACAGAATAGGAAGAGTCAGGAAAGATAACCTCCCTAGCGCCGCAGCCATTTCTAGAAGGCAGTAGTACATTTAAGTTTCTTGCTCTGACACCATGTAAGAGTAGGAAAATGTGAGCCGTTCATGCACACACGTCCAGAAGAAAATCTCACTGATGGAGGTGAAAGCGTTGGACCAGCTCTGTCACTTCTGTAACCATCTTCCACAGGTAGAGAGCAGAGCACACCAGGGCCCCAAGAAGTGATGAAAAGCAATCATTAGAGCTCCTGTAAGAATCTTCCCTAAGCACTTTCTTCCATGACACACCTACTTTGTGGCATGTATGCTCTGTCATCCAGGCTGGAGTGCAGTGGCATGATCTCAGTTCACTGCGACCTCTGCTTCCTGAGTTCAAGCAATTCTCCTGCTCTGCCTCCTGAGCAGCTGGGACTACAGGCCTGTGCCACTGCGCCCGGCTAATATTTGTATTTTTAGTAGAGATGGGGTTTCGTCATGTTGGCCTGGCTGGTCTCAAATTCCTGACCTCAGGTGATCTGCCTGCCTCGGCCTCCCAAAGTGTTAGGATTACAGGTGTGGGCCACTGTGCCCGGCCTTGATGTAATTCTCAAAGGGAATAAGCCAGCTATAAAAGTTAGCGTACACAATGTGTATGGCCAAAACCAAACCTAGACACAGTAATGACCATAATGATGGGCCTCAACATATTGTCTGGGGATGGTAGAATTATGAGAAATGTTTAATTTATTCTTTATGCTTTTCTGTTCAAGTTTTCCAAGTTGAACATATATTCCTTTTAAAGATAGAAAAAAAATGTTTAAAATGTAATCTTCATTCTTCAAAAACGTTTTCTGGTTTTGCTTCTCCTTGCCCCAAAGACCCCCTACTAAAGTCAGGAGACACCCACTGAGCTCTTCGTGTGGGGAAACAGCTCAGCTATGGTGCCCTGCCATGCATGTCCCCACACAGGCCTGAAGAGCAAGGCATAAATCACAGCTCGTCTGAGTCTTGGCAGAACACCCTGTAAGCCTCCTGGAATGTGAGTGCATGCAGGAAGTTTGCATGGTTGCTACTAGGTTATTTTCCACTTGCTTCCTTGTCTTCTCAGAAGGCTATCCTAGAGGTTTCTTGTCACCTCTCTTGTTCTGATGAGGTCTGGAGCTTTCTGCCTCTGCCCGCTCAGGGTACAGCTGAAGCTGTAGAACTGCTCAGTGCAGCATGGAGTTGGCCCTTCTGCACCAGAGTATCCCACCATCCCCCTTGCTGTCATCTGGTCCCTTGTGTTTCAGTGACATCCTGTGGGGCAGGGGACACATGGAGCTGACATCCTTGCCTACTGTGGCTTCCGCTGTCTCTGTGAGTCTTACACTGTCTGAATGTGTCAGCTTTGCCTGGACGCTTCCTGAGTTGCACTGGATGACCCTTGTCGACCGGTCAGTGGTAAACTCCCTCAGGCACCAGCTGGGGAAGGCCTCAGTCACTGAAGAACTTGCTGGGAAGGGCTCTTAACCTGGGGTCCACAAACAGAATCCAGGGACTCTGCCAATGTGGATGGGAACCAATCACATCTTTATTTTCCCTAGCTGCTACCTGAAATTAATTATTTCCTTCAGTGATAAATGTAGACCACAAACCACAGAAGTACTAGCAATACCAGTGACTTTGTGACCAACAGAAATCATGCATATTTTCATATCACCTGACAGTTGTGCAGAGATCTTGAAGTATTGTGTCATTTCATCATTATTTTGAAGTTATGATAAATATTGGGCCCATACCTAGATCTTATTAATTCATGCATTTTAAAAGTAGTACACGCATTACTATACCATAGCTCAAAATGTTTTGATAACAGTATTTTATTCTAATCAGTTTTCTTCATTATCTCATGCATTTAATTTTATTCAGATATTCTTCTCTATTGTCCTGTCATATGGCCACTTGGTATCACACTGGTTATTGTTTGGCTGTGTCCTTGGAAAATCATCTTCTGATTCTCGGCTTTCTTGTCCTTAAAATGCAGGGATCAGCCTGTTAGATAATCACTAAGGGTTCTGCCAGTCGGACACGTGGTCTGATTGTGTGTGTTTCAGCACTTCCGCCGTGCCACAGCTGAGGTGTTACATGAGGACAACTGAAATGGGGATTCTGTGCTAACACTTACAGACAGGTGATTTTAGCTTTTGTCATACAGAAAACTTCTAAGAATTTGTCTAGGAAATATGCAAAAAATTATCTGCAAGTATGTTTTGGGCAAAAAACTAGAAACAACCTAAATATTCAACGATAGGAGATTACAACATATTTATGTGATGGAACTGTAACAGCCATTAAACTAATGCTGTAGGACAATAACATGAAAAAATAGCCATGCTATACAACTAATTTTTTAAAAGCCATTTGCAATGCTTGAACAGCTATATGATTTATTATTAGTATTATTTTGGAGACAGGCCTTGCTCAGTCACCCAGGCTGGAGTGCAGTGGGTCTACCATTGCTCACTGCAGCCTTGACCTCCCAGGCTCAAGCGCCCCTCGCATCTCAGCCTCCCAGGTAGCTGAGACTATAGGCAAATACTACCAAGCTTGGCTAATTATTTTTATTTTGGCAGAGACAGGGCTCGCCAAGTTACCCAGGCTGGTCTCGAACTCCTGGGCTCAAGTGATCCTTCTGCTGCAGCTTTCCAAAGTGCTGGGATTACAGGCATGAGCCACTGTGCCCAGCCTGATTCTATTTGTATAAAAACATATGGATATGTATGCGTAGAAGTCAAATAATATAATCAAACATGTTAATATCAGTTACATTTAAGTAGAGTAATTACGGTAATTTTTACTTTCTCTGTTGTGTTTTTCTGCATAGTAAAAT
This sequence comes from Sapajus apella, assembly GCF_009761245.1. Lineage (NCBI taxonomy): Eukaryota > Metazoa > Chordata > Mammalia > Primates > Cebidae > Sapajus > Sapajus apella. Next base: position 6,902,736 of record NW_022437023.1, read on the forward strand.
TTCTATAATTAATGTTCACATATATATAACTCTGTGATAAGAAAAACAATAAATACTGTCAATAGGAGAATACCACACAAAGCATTGGTGGAGAACCCACAGGTTTTTGGGAACTGCATCTTCCATCCCTAATTTTTCCATTAATCAGGCAGAATTTTAGGCATGGGAGCAAGGAAACAATGAACCCCTGACCTTTTGTCGTCCTTGTTACTACAGTGAGCACCTGCTTCATGAGCAGGGGCTGAGAGCATGAGGGCCTGTGGGTCAAAGCCCCCACTCTGTCTCTTGACAGCCTCAATGGGGCTGCATGACTGGCCCCTCCCCAGCTTCCCTGATGATCCCCAGACCATACCTGCAGGTTGGTGGCCTCCTCTGCCCACCAGACTTCAAACTCTTTCTGTAGCTTCACCTTGGCTTTGTCCATGAGCAGCTGCAAGTGCTCGATCTCCACCTTCAGGGCTTTCAGGCGAGTGAACATTGTTTTATACCTGCGGTGGAATCGAAGAGTCAGTGCACCGCTGTCTTGAAAGCATGGCATGGAGGGAGGGCCATAAAAGAATGGGGCCTGTGCCTTAGAATCCTGGTAGAGCTGCCCTGGGGCCCAGGGACTGGGACCTTATAGGAGCTTCTGAGGCCAGGCTATGGCACCAGGATTTGAGTCCATCACGCGAAGATGAAGCAGAGGGAGACATTTTTGTCCAGTAGGCTCATGTGACTGTGTGTGTGAGATGAATCACTTCTCCCCCAAGAATGAGAACTGCCATTCACTTACTAAGAGATAAGCATTGCTGTAGGCACTCAACATACAGAAACTCTTTAATCCTCTTCACAACCCTAGGAAGGGGACACTATTGTTATCACCTCCATTTTACAGATTTGGAACCTAAGGCAGGTATGAAGTTGTATAACTTGCTCTATGGGAGAGAGATAACTGAGAAGCCAGGATTTGAACCCAGGTGGTCTGGTTCTAGAACCGCAGTCTTAACTGCCTCACTGTTTCGCTGGCTCACCTTCACGCTGAGGACTAAAAGTAACACTGTGCTTATGAATGCACACATATACTGGTTTTGGGAATGCTATAATGAATTAGAAATTGTCCAACAGGAAACAGTCCAATAGCCAGGCCGAAGAGATAAGTTGGCCTCTAAGGTGACACTAAGATTGGAAATGTGGGCCAAGGGGGCACTATGAAGATGGAGTAAAGTAAAGAATGGGTGGGAGGCTGGGCGCGGTAGCTACGCCTGTAATCCCAGCACTTAGGGAGGCTGAGGCGGGTAGATCACCTGAGGTCAGGAGTTTGAGACCAGCCTGAGCCTGCATTGTGAAACCCCGTCTCTGCTAAAAATACAAAATTAGTCGGGTGTGGTGGCACATGCCTGTAATCCCAGCTACTCTGGAGGCTGAGGCAGGAGGATCGCTTGAACCTGGGATGTGGAGGTAGCAGTGAGCCGAGATCGCACCATTACACTTCAGCCTGGGAAACAAAATGCGACTCCACCTCAAAAAAAAAAAAAAAAAAAATGAATGGGTTGGAAAGAAACTGAGGAAAATGAACAGAGTGAGGGAGAAAATGGATGACTGGGGAGACCCCGAGGGAGTGGAGAACGACAGAGGTGTGTGTGCTCGGGTGGTCAGGGCCTTCTGTAGGAAGACACGTGCACACCTGCCAGGAGTGACCTGAAGACCAGCGCCTGGGGCTTTGATCTCCTGGCTGTGTGAGTTGGGGGAGGGGAGGGGTGCACCGGGTCAGCTGGAGATTTGGGTGGGGCAGGCAATATGCTGCAGTGACTCCACCAGCTTCTTGTGGAGGGAAGGTGACTTTAGTCTCTCCAGAACCTACCCTACCATGGCATGGGGGAGATAGCACACATGTGCTGAATGCACAAATGGATGAATCGATGCACCTTGACCAGCATGTGTGGTGAGATCTGGTGACCACGCTGCGACCCCAAATGCCTGCAGCTGCGTTGAGAATGTGATATTCTCAGGACTCGGGAAGGAAGTGGGCTTCAGCCACAGGCCTGCGGAAGATCACTGTGGTCATACTTCTTGGCTCCTCTAGGTGGAAGCAGTGGACAAGCCCAGCTGCTTCCCGGGCCTGGCTTGGCTAGTTCTGCATTCTAACCTCACACTGCCTGGGTTCCTGCCTTTCACACCTGCCTGCTCAAAGGCAGTTCCTCCTCTTCCTGCTATTTTAGGAGCCAGCTGCTGGACCCACGTCCCTGAGTAGCTCCAGCCCTGGGCTAGGAGTTGGCCACTCTGCTCTGTCCTGCCCTGGGCAGCTCCAGGACAACACTGAGACCTTGGGAGGCTGGGGTGGTGCTGTGTGTGGCTGAAAAGGAAGGGCACCTTCTCTTTTCTTCCTCCAGTTGTGATCGCAGCTTCTCCTCCTGCTGGTCTGGCGTGGGAGGCACGGCCATGTTTTCCGAGATTCCTGTAGAAGGAAGGTACCGATGGGATGGTGAAAAAGAAAGGTAAAAGGAAAAGTGTGTATTTAGGGCAGATGACAGAGTTCAAGGGCACTCCAAGAAGAAAGGGGCCCCTATGAGTTCCTTCTGGGACCTCTTGGTGGCGACCTCTGCTCAGCTGGAAGCCCTAAGGGGAGCAGCTTCCTGGGTTGATCTCTCTCTGCTGTCCCTCTCACTGCCAACATCTGTCACTAGAAGGGAATTCTGCCTCCATCTCCACTAATCCTTTTACTATTGAGCTCACTCATTTCCTCTTGAGTCTCCAGGGAAGATGCAAAATAGCATTTCCTTATCCTCTGATAAAGAGCCCTTCACAAACAAGGAAACCTCTTTAAACCATCTGACATCTTTCTCTGCCCAAGTGGAGGTGCTGAAGTTCCAGCCTCAGAATCGTGTCCCCTGTTTCTCAATCCCCTTGCCGCAGTGGTCCTCAAGCCTGACGAGTGCAGGCCACGTCAATTCACAACCAGGGCTGAGCCCAAGCCTTCGCGACAGGACCACGATGAGGCCCGGTGCAAGGTTGAGCACGTCAGCAGGGATCAGCTGCTGCGTGCATCTGCATCCCCACTTATGGCGACCTCTGTCTTCCTGTACGTGACTGCCGCTGGTTGCCTGGTTGCCTGCTCTGGCTAGCATGCTCATCTGAAGCCGGTTCTCTCCTAGCCCAGAGTGTGGGGACTTTTTATTCTCCTAGGAGTCTCTTTGTGGTTGCCCTGCTTTTCTGAGCTCGACAGACAACATCTTAGAAGTCATACAGCCCTGCTTTTTACTCCATGTAGGGGAGACTCTGCTACTGTCCATGTGCTGTTCCAGACGTGCTCAGACTTAATCCTTATAGTATTTATTTGAGATAAGTGTTATTACTCCCATTTTACAGATAAGGACATTGAAGTTCAAAGAGGGTGAACTGCCCAAGTTACGTGCGTAACTTCAGGAACCTTGGATTCCTTCTATAACATTTCTGACATCCCTTCTATAACATTTCAATAAATAATATCAATTATTATAAAATAATATCATCAAACATGTTAATATCAATTACATTTAAGTAGAGGAATTATGGTGATTTTTACTTTCTTCTTCCTGTTTTTCTGCATAGTAAAATGTCTATAATTAATATTCACATATATACGACTCTGTGATAAGAGAAACAATAAATGCGGTCAGTCGTTTACAGCCCTCCCTCCATGCCAGGTTTTCAAGACAGCGGTGTACCGGCTCTCCTCTGATTCCACCACGGGTATGAAACAGTGTTGACTCTCCTGAAAGCCCTGAAGGTGGAGATCGAGTACTTGCAACTGCTCATGGACAAAGCCAATGTGAAGCCAGAAAAAGAGAGTTTGAAGTTATAAACAGTGTCAATCTATGGAAATCCCGTCTATAATGTTTCTGACAGAGTGTCAACTGCTTTCTGCTCTAATACTTCTAGGGATGAGGAGCTCACTACTTTGCAGGATAGCACATTTCATGGTGGACAGCTCTGTTTCCTCCTGCTTTGAGCCAAGACATTTCCCACTAACTTCTTTTCACCTCTACTTTGGCTCTTTGGAGCAGCATAGCATATCTTTCTTAATCTGACAGTTCCTAAAATATCTGAACAACAACATCAAAATGCCACGTGTTTGAAACTCTTTTTTTTTTTTTTTTTTTCTTAGACTGACTCTGCTCTATCCCTCACCTGAAGTCTCAATGACCTGGTTGCTTTCCCATTTATCTTAGGTCTGGAAATAATACTTCCATGGGCCTGAAAGGCACAGAATAGAGAAGGACTTCTCTTACCTTTAAAAAATTTAAGCTCTACATTTTTGTAGCAGGTGAATTACTAACAATGACCATTTATTGGGGGCTTTCTATGTGCTAAGATCTGCCAAATTCTACTAGACACTGGGCTTGGTCCTCGATGTACCCTAATACTAATTTTCAAAAGAACCCTTTAAGGATGGCGCTGCCATCACCTTTCAGCTAGATTCTTAGTCTCAGAGAGGGCTATGGATAACCTAAGGTTACATAGCTAGTAAATAGCAGAGCTGAGATTTGAACCTATTTGTTTTTTTCTGATTCCAAGGAGCTAAATGTTTCTATCAGGTAGCCTCCCCAGCACTGCTTGTGATTTTTATTTTCTTTCTTTTGAGATGGAGTCTCCATCACCAGGCTGGAGTGCAGTGGCACGATCTTGGCTCACTGCAACCTCCACCTTCCAGGTTCAAATGATTGTCCTGCCTCAGCCTTCTGACTAGCTGAGACTATAGGCACCTACCACCACACCCAGCTAATTTTTGTAATTTTAGTAGAGATGGGGTTTCACCATATTGGCCAGGCTGGTCTCAAACTCCTGACCTTGTGATCTGCCCCCCTCAGCCTCCCAAAGTGCTGGGATTACAGGCATGAACCACCGACTGCTTGTGATTTTTTTGTGATGAAGTCTCACTCTGTCACCCAGGGTAGAGTACAGTGGTGTAATCTCAGCCCACTGCGGTCTCCACCTCACAGGTTCAAGTGATTCTTCTCCCTCAGCCTCCCAAGAAGTTGGGACTACAGGCATCCACCAACACACCTGGCAAATTTTTGTATTTTTAGTAGAGATGGGGTTTCACCATATTGGCTAGGCTGGTCTTGAACTCACAACCTCATGATCCACCCACATTGACCTCCCAAAGTGCTGGGATTACAGGCGTGAGCCACCACCACCAGCCTGCTTGTGATTTTTAGCAGCTCTGTCGTGGTTGGCCCCTATTAAGCTTGTGGTCAGTTATAAAATTTGCATTTTTTAAAATAAGTGATTGTCAAAATGCATCCTGTTTCAGTGTGATTGTCCTTTTGATCCCAAAAGCAACGCTTCACATTTATTGGCAGCCTAGCCTGCTGAGAGGTCCTTATTCTGTCATGCCATTATTCTTTCCCTTTGACTCCCTTACCCATTTGTTACCTGTGTCTTTTATGTCATTAGCTTATTGATAACTATGCTAACTGGATCACCATTCTGTCCATCATCTTCCAGGTGCCAGTGACCCCCTTTTCCTTGTGTCAATTGCCAACTTTAAATTGACAGAGAGAACAAGTGTCTTATTTCATCATCTAAACACAGGAGCTGCAGATCCCATCCACATCCCACCTGAAGACCTCACTGTTATCTGTGTTGGTGCAATTTATTGGCTCAGATGAGGCAGCCCGCCTGTCCACATCACCCATAGCCCCCCAGGTTTCAGGCACAGGAAGCCCTCAAGGGCAGGGACTGGGGTCCTTCTGCTCTGAGCATCTTCCCCAAGTGCTGTGTTCAGACTCCACATACAGGGTGCACTCAGTGCGCCGCATGTTTGATGGCCTTGTCTTCTTTGCAAGTTGTCAGACATGATAAACTGAAGGAAGGATCTTAACATGAAACTGACAATGGCAGGACTTTCAATGAACGAACTATTTCCTTTTTAAAAAGTTTCAGAAAAGGGCCCAGGTATCTTCCAGCCTGCTAAAAAAGTAACACTGTGAATCTCTTTCTTCCTTTTAACACTTTTGTCCGTCTCAAGGACACCCTGAGAAATTCAGTGAAGCCCCCGTCTGTGGTGACTGGCTGGGCGTCCTGCTGCAAGCCCAGCGTGTGAGAGGCTGCTGGAGGTGGCTGGTGGAAGGGGCGCTGGACTCACAAAGGGCCATCTCATCTGGCCAGCAGAGGTGGTCTCCAGGGCTTCGTGAACAGACAGCAGAAGGTAGCAGGGATGGCCGGGGTGGACTGGTCTTCCATATAAAGGCTATGGTCACCTCATGTGAATGCAGAGCCCCTCTGTACAAGGCAGGCTCTTGCCTTGCCCCATGGCCGGTTGTCTTTTCCTTGAGCATCTTGCAGATTCCCCAGTAGGTCATAGAGTCGCAGGCGCCCTGGAAGTGTGTGGGGTGTTCAGGAGCCTTAAGCAAGAAGCACATTCTGAATGCAGCTGACACAAGCACAGAATGGTAACATCAGTGCCATCCGAGGAGTCGCCCGAGCCCCGTCCCCATGCAACACCGCTTTCATTCTCACCACCCCAGCTGGCAGACAGGATTGCCTCTGCTTCACAGTCAGGAAGACCAGGCTCAGGGTGACTAGGTGGTTTGTGTGATATCACAAAGCTACCAAATAGCAATGCCAGGCTTTGGATCCACGTCTAGTCACTCATCCGCTTATTTAACAAATGTGGATCAAGCGTTGACTATGTGCCTGCCCCTGTTTAGGAGGATTCCAGTGGGGAAGACAGACACTAAAACAACAGACAATGGAGTCTGCAACATCATGTCCGGGATCGGAAGGTGCTATGAGGAAAGAGAAAGTTGGGTAGAAAGACAGAGGATGGCAGGGTGGAGGACTGCCATGTAGGTAGAGTGGGCGAGGGCCTCTAATGAGGAGACATTTGAACAGTGGCCTGAATGGAGGGAGGGAACAGGCATGCGGAAATCGGGGTGCAGACTGTACAACAGTAAGTGCAAAGGGTGTGAGCCTGCTCGCTGCATCTGAGAATAATGAGAAGGCCATGTGGGATTGGGGCACAGGTTACGGATTTCGGTTATTAAAGGGCAGACTTCACAGGCCAGCACCCGGGGAAGACACTAAGACATTCTCTCAGCCCCAGCCCCAGATCTGAAAGGGTGCCTGAGCAGTTGGTAAGGGAAATAGTGGTGGGAGCTGAAGTCAGTGAAGAAACTGAGGCCAGACCCTGGAGGATCTTGTGAGCCGTGGTAAGGACACTGGCTTTGAGAGAGATGGGAGGCTGGAATATTTTGAGGAGAGGAATGGGCTTGATCTACTCCTTTGAAAGCTAAGTCAAGCTTTTTCTTTTTTTCTTTTTTTTTGGCTGATCAAGACAAAGCTACCCCAAGCTGAACAACAGTGAATGTGGAGGTGGCGCCAGGAAGCTGGGAGTCTGTTGAAAGGGTCTGGGAAAGAAAGCTGGGGCAAGGGACCTTGGGAGTCCAGAATGAGGGCACAGCACACCCCATGACACAAACTACTCACATTGCCATGACAACCAAATGGGCCTGCTGCCCAAGGTGATGTCTGCTTAGTGAAACGCATTGCAGCCTCACCAGGAGACAGCCTCTGGCTGCTTCTGATGTGTTCTGAGGCTTGGCTCATCAGTAACCTCTGAAGAGAAATAGGGGCTGGGAACTCAAAGGGAACCAAACAAAAGCGACTGAGCAAGAACAGAAGAAGAGGGAGTAACTGAAGGGCATTTGAGTTTTGTAGGTCTCCATCCCCACGGGGACTCTGGCCAGGGACAGGACCTCCCATCACCTGACAGGAGGCACAGGGAGCCCTCCTTTCAAGGACAGGATTCTGGCTGGGACAGCAGCACAGGAGGTCACAGTCCCGAGTGGCCTGTGAAGTCACACTGCTCATCTGTGGGGAGGCAGCCGCCGCCAAAGCAATACAAAAGCAAGAGAAGGGTTTCACTCAGTGGCTCTAGGTCTGAATGGCACACAAGGAAGAAGCCCTGAGCAGTCAAACAGTGACTGACGCTTCAAGTTGAGGGGACACACAGTCCCAGGCTGACCTTTTCTCTGAAGTCACCGGTGTTTTGGAATTAGCCGTGCAAGGACCAGAGGGGCTCTTGCTGGGAAGGTCAGCCAAGATGTGGACCCCTCCTTCCTGACATAATTTCTACTGGAAAGATCTCTGCAACTCCTTGTCCCACTTCCCATGCCCTCCTCTCAAGTGCTCTCTCTCCCGCACAGTTATCTGATGTTTGAAACATGCAGAATCGTTTCTTTGGTTCAATGGTTCTCAACTGGGGGTGCACATCAGAATCACTTAAGGAGCTTGTAAAAGCACACAGACAGCTGGGCCCTGCTCCAGACCTACTGAGTTAAAATTTGTCGATAGGGTCCCCTGGTGATTCCGACGCTCACCCCTTGTTAAGAAACAGTGCTTATGGCTTGGAGCCCAGTTTCAATGCAAGTACTCCGTGCAGAAGTTACTGAGAATACAGGCCCTGCAGAAGTTTAGATAGGATGGTATGTGGGAAGTAGCATGTCCCCTACAGGCCTGCCTCCTTTCCAGACCTTTAGGAGTCACTGTGATAAGGGTAAAAAGGGCTTCAGGGGTTTCCAATCGGGAAGACACACTCTGTAAGGCTGGAACTGCCTGCATCTGGCCCTTGCAGGTGCTTGATAAAATCTGAATAACAATAACCATCGCACAGCTGCTACATGGGTTAGGAATGTCATATGTATTGTCTTGTATAATTAACAACTCCCACTCCAGGTGGGGAAACTGAGCTGTGCTAGAGGAAGCAATCTGCCCAGGATGGCACTGCTAGTAAGCAGAGTTAGCAGGAGAACTGGCTCTGTCTGATTTCAAAGCTGCTGCTCTTTCCTCTGTAAGTGACTCCAATAATGAAGGAAGCCACAGGGCAGATTATTGAAGTCTGTATTGACTTGTTGGTATTTGAAGGTGTTGCTCTTTTCCATGAATACCTTTCAGATCTGGGGCCAGGGCTGAGAGAAAGTCCTAGTGTCTTCCCCGGGTGCTGGCCTGTGAAGTCTGCCCTTTCCTAACTGAAATTCACGACCTGTGTCCCAATTACACGTGGCATTTGCAGCTTGCCTGTTGGGTGTGAAGCACTGTCTACTCCCTCTCCAGGGTCAGCCCACAGAATACCCAGAGCCAGCCTGTTCCATGCCCTTAACTGGACTAGGAATCCTAAGGAAGACGATGTTGACATTTCCAACCATTCACCAGAGTCAAAAGGGGCCCTCTGGACTTCCGTAGAGCAAAGGCTGTGAGGCTCGGGTAGCCGTCCCCTAGCCAGTGCCCTGCATGGGAAGGGGCAGTGAGTTATGTGGCTCTACCATGGCAGACAAGACATCAGAGCCGGAAGGCATTCCAGCTGGTCGTCTCCGCCATCCAACTATCCAACTAATGATTCATCTGCTGAATATCCACTCTGGGCCTCCTTGGGGCTCAGCTGTCTCACACAACCATAGATCACTTCAACCTCACCTTGTTGGAGAAGTCAAAGTGTCTATTCTTACGGATACTGATGGTGTTTGTAGCTCAATTACCACAATGGTCAGAAGCTCAGAGGCAAAGATTCTGGCTTCCCAATCAGACCATTTCCTGTTTAATGGCTCAAATTTATTGTCAGCTGGACCTGTCGCATGCTGACGAGTGCTCAGTGCTGCCATCCATCCTGGTGTTGATTTCCTAACAACGTAGAGGCCCCCGGCGTGCCCAAATTTAAGGGTGTGCTGAATGACCCCGCAGACACATGGCTGTGCCTGATAATTTCTTGGGCACACTTGCTCCCACCACCACAGGCCCTGCGCTCACTGCTGCTGCCTTCCCCTCAGGAAGAGCAGGGCACTTTGTGAGAAGATAAATGGCGGCTCTTCCGTGCAATCAGAAATGTGCCATATGTCTGCTTGCAGCAAAACCCAGGCCCTGACAGCCCCCTCATAGAAGACCGTCCACCATCTCTTCCTGCATGAGTAATCTTCCCTGCTCTGAGTGTGGGCCTCTCTGTCCAAGATTGTCCCTGTCAGGGATGGCGGCCTCTCTCCTTCAGATTTGCTCCTTCTTACCCCTCGTGTTCTCTGTGGAGGAGGCAGACCACAAAGTTAGAGGGTCAGCGTGCACTAGGGTCAGTCGGCAATATAAAGGAAACTGTAGGGCCGTACGCCATACTCAGGGAAGACATTCCTAGTCTCATTACTGCTTGAACTTGGCATGGATCCCATTCATGGTCACCTCTGTTCAAATGGGAGCTCTCTCTCCTCTCTCTCCATCACCCTTTCTGCTAGAACCCCAGATTTTGGTTACTGGTCTCCATTTCTCTTACCACAGCCACTCAGAGCCTGGCGCAGTGACTTCTGGGTCTGACCCACAAGGTCCTGCTTTGTTCCTGGTGCTGAGTGCCTCTCCCAGCCCATCCTTCCAGGGGCAGCCTTCCAGTCCACTGTGACTTTCTCCCTCCTCCATCGGAAGTGTGCTCGAAGTTCTGAACTCAGGTTTCTCCCAAAGCTCTGAGTACCTTGGCAGTTCTCCCTCCTGTCACTTTAGCCTCATGGACTTGTGACCACATGGCTCAGTGCAGTGGCTTCCCAGAGATATTCATAGGAAACTTGGCATGCTTACAGTCCAGTTGCATCGTTATTGCACTGGGCCAACCAGGGTGAGTGTTCTCAGGACACATGTGATCTTTTGGGGAGCGCAGTTTTTCTTGCACCTGCAAAAGCCAGCTCGGGCCTTCTTCCTATGAAAACCTCTGATGAAGATGGTTAGTAGGGTTCTATCAATTCTCTTGACTGGCTAGAGAAATTTCAGGAGTTTTAAAAATTGAGTTGTGCATCCTTCATAAACCTGTCTCCCTCTACTTTTGGAAAACATACCTGCTACTGGCCAATTTGTAAATTAATCCTTTCATTTGGCAATAATTTATCATATATTGAAGTCAAAAGTGAGTTCTGAGACAGACCACACAGTAGAACTGGCATATTTTCAAAGTGAAATGGGGAGAGCTGGCTAGACAACTCAAACACTCACATCAACATTTGAAAAGGGCCAAAATAAATGTTTGATGAGAATTCCTTTAAAAAGAGCTAGCAGTTTGCCTAAGCCTGCCTCCTCTCCCTCCTCGGGGGAGGTGTGTGTGGAGATGCTTCTTCCTCCTTCAGGGGCAGTGAGGGAGCCTGAGAGACCACGCAGAAAGCTTGCTGAGAATTCTCGAGCATCTGTGTGGGTGTTGGGGGTGGGGAGTGAGAAGGCCAGAGTGCATTACTGTCTGATTTGTATTCAGGAGATCTAGAGCGTGGGGCAGGGACTGATGATCTGCTAGCGGCAAGAGCAGAGTTACTACTGCGTTTCTGTTGACCCAGCATGGGCTATAAGCACAGAAGAGAGGCTGGTTAGGGGCACTTTGGATCAGTGGTGTGCTGGTAAATGTTTAACAACCAGCTCTCTGGAAGACAAAAGCCCTGATTTTTAGTGTTTGCCAATTTTGGGGGTGCAAATACTCCTGTCATGGCCAATTTCGGTCTACCAACACGATGTTCCTGCATTTGGAGTTGGGAAAAAATGCACACAATCAGCCCTTGTAAGTCAGTGTGAGCTGGCTCCAGCATGCCTCTGAGCTCCTCAGACACAACACTTGACACTTAAATTCTTTCTCACAGGGCCATCTAGAGGGGCAATGGGAACGTAGGAGAAGGAAACCTGAAAGTGGGCCACCTGGGGGTGGTACGCTGGGCCTATTTTTAGCCCATTGGCTTCCCCACACTTTTTTTTTTAAATTTTAATTTTTTCAATATATTTTTTCTTTTCTTTTTTTTTTTTAAATTATTCATGATACTTTAAGTTCTGGGGTTCATGTGCAGATCGTGCAGGTTTGCTGCATAGGTATACATGTGCCATGCTGGTGGTTTGCTGCATCCATTGCCCTGTCATCTACATTAGGTATTTCTCCTAATGCTATCCCTTCCCAATCTCCCCATCCCATGCTATCCCTCCCCTAGCCCCTCAACCCCCAGGCCCTAGTGTGTGATGTTCCCCTCCCTGTGTCTGTGTGTTCTCATTGTTCAACACCCACTTATGAGTGGGAACATACAGTGTTTGGTTTTCTGTTCTTGTGTCAGTTTGCTGAGAATGATGGTTTCCAGTTTCATCCATGTCCCTGCAAAGGACATGAACTCTCCTTTTTTATGGCTGCATAGTATTCCATGGTGTATATGTGCCATATTTTCTTTATCCAGCCTATCATTGATGGGCATTTGGGTTGTTTCTAAGTCTTTGCTATTGTGAACAGTGCCGCAATAAACATACATGTGCATTTAGCTTATCCACATCTTACACCCTCAGCCTTTTCACTGGGCTCACCCAGTGGGGAATAGCAGCAAGCCACTGGAAGGTAGGAGGAGAGGCCAAACTATTTCTTCATGTGAGACCTCTCTGTGGGGGTCACAGGCTGGATATATGGCTTGACTGAAGGCCATGGCTTGTATCAGATGGTCAGTGCCTTTCTGCATAGCCCTGACAGTCTTTAAATTCCAGTGACTTCTCCCTGTGTTGTCTAGGCCTAGGGACAGCAGTGCTTCCTGCCTTGCTGCAGTGACTGTCTCTGGGGAGCTCTTTCTTGCAGTTTTCCTACATTCTGCTCATGTCTCTGTAGATAGGTCTTTATCCAATTCTCTTCACAACGTCTCATCTGAGTATGACATCTGCTTCGTGTTAGGATCTTGACCCATACAGGTTCAAACTGGGTAAGGAACTGTCTCGATAAGGCACATTCCCTCAAGTCAAGGAAGCTGCTGGTGAGGGACCTCCAGAGACCCGTGAAAGCATCCCAAATTAGGAAGAGTCTGCTTTGAATATCTGCCAGGCCCAGAGAGCCCAAGGCCATGTTACAGCAGAACCATTCAAGTGAGATTTTTCCAAGGGCCCTTCCTCCCTTCCTTCTTTCCTTTATCCCTTATTGAGAGCCTTAGCAGGTTGAGGGAGGGAGGCAGTTAGAAAGAGAGAAGCTGATGACCATTTCCCTTTACTCCTGACAGTTTGCCTGAGTTGCGGCAAGGGAGAAAAGTCTTATCTTTTGGTGAAATCAGAATTATTAAGATTGCAGTTACAATATAAAACGACCACTTTTTTGGTTTGTAATTAACAACGAATGACCAATTCAGTTATGGGGTTGATCAATTTCCATCTAGGGGCAGAGGAAGAACTTTCCTTCCTATGAAGACAGAAAGAGACAGTGGGAGAACAACAAAAAAATAACCTTCAGGGCACTTCCCTGTATCACTCATGTTAGACACACCATTGCAGCTAAGTCCCTACCAAAAATTACAATGCACCTGGAGAAGAAAATAAGTGGTAAATTTTCTGTTTTCACCTTTAAGTAAAATGATCCTGAAATAAACAGTAGTGAGGAGAATTAAGATTAATCAGAATTGAATTGGGATTCACTTTTTACTACCACTTCTATCATAATGATTCCACTAAAACAGTAATTTCTGTTTGATCTAGGAAGCCTTGGAATCTAATCCTTCATAGAGTTCTGGGATTTATTACAAACCATTTCAAACACAAAAAGTTCAGAGAATGATATAAATAACACCCATGTACTGTCTATATTTTGAAATATCTAGTTTGCTGCAGTTTCATTTTTTAAAATTTTAAATAGAACATTATGGAATTGGTAGATGCATCCTCCACAGTCCACTATCCTTTCTCCTGGACAGGCTCCTGGCTCTTTACAACAGCTCCCTCTTGATTTCTTCAATAGATATTAGGATTTTCAAATTACCACTTTAAGCTTTCTGTTGGTTATTTAGCACCCACCATTTGTATTTCAGCATAGCCAATCTTGGTTTCCTGTTGGTTGGTCTTTCCCAAACTAATCATCACCTTCTCCGGGGAGATGGGAAAGACTTACCCAACTCCATTACACATGTAACAGAACTGTTCCTAGGAAACACCGAGGCCTTTCTTGGCCTGAGATTTGCCAAGTACAGATGGTGATTTTCATCGTGTGTAAAGGAAAAAGAAGACAGATGGAGGCGCCAGCCATAATACATTCTAGTCTGGCAGATGAAGTCCAGAGGCTAGAATTTTGTCTTCTAAGTGTTTGGTCAAATGCCTAATTTGCTCAGCACCCATGATTTCTGCACATTTGCATGATGAAGAAAATGGCTCTTGCAACTGGTAACAAGATCATCTATGATCAGTGCTTGAAGGAAGAGACAGTTCCTTCTTGGATATGATTGTGTTTTTTCACAAGAAAGAGTGATCAATGGCACCTGTAGTAAATACGGTTAGAGCGATATAGTGACTGTGCCTTGTGGAAGCCTTTAATGGTGCCGGTGGCCCCGAGCTCTGTGGCAAGCAGTCTGAAATTGTCTCTGTTTGCTGATGACTTGAATTTACGTACAGAAAACCCTAAAGACTTAACGAAAAAACTTTTGGTTAATAAGTGAGTTCAGTAAAGTTGCAGGATACAAAATTGGTGTAATAAAGCCAGTAGCATTTCTATATACCAACAACAAACTATTCAAAAGAGAAATTTAAAAAAAAAACAATTTCATTAATGATAGCAACAACAACAACAAAAAATTGAAAACTACAAAATACTGATGAAAGAAATTGAGAAAACCACAAATAAATAAAAGATGTCCTGTATTCATGGATTTAAAGAATTAATATTGTTAAAATACTCATACTACCCAAAAAACATACAGATTCCATGCAATCCTTATGAAAACTCCAATGTTATTTTTTACAGAAATAGGAAAAAAATCCTATAATTCATATGGAACCACAAAAGACCCTCAATAGTCAAAGTAATCTTGAGCAAAAAAGCAAAGCTAAAGGCATTACACTTTCTGTTTTTAAAATATACTACAAAGCTATAGTAATCAAAACAGGAGGGTACTGTAAGTAAACAGACACATTGACTAATACAACAGGATAGAAAGCCCAGAAATAAGCCTACATATTTATGATTTTTGACCAAGATGTCAAAATCATATAATGAAGTAAACAACAATCTCATCAATAAAAGGTGGGAAAATTGGATATCCACATGCTGAAAAATAAAATTGGATCCCTAACTCACACCATATAGAAAACTTAACTCAAAATAAATGAAAGACTTACTATAAGAACTGAAACTGTTAAACTACCAGAAAAAAACATAGGGGGAAAAGTTTAACAACATTGGTCCAGGCAATGATTTTTTGGCTATGACCCTGAAAGCATAGACAACAAAAACAAACATAGACAAATTGGATTATATCAGACTAAAAAGCTTTTGCTTTTAGCAAAGGAAACAATCAACAGAGTAAAGAGATGACCAGAAGGAAACAATATTCACAAACCATACATCTGACAAAGGGTTTATATTCAAAATATACAAAGGACTCAAGCAACTCAACAGCAAGAAAACAACCCAATTTAAAAAATGGGCAAAGGACCTGAACAGATATTTCTCTAATGAAGACAAACAAATGGCCAACAGGTTCATGAGAAAATGTTCAACATCCCTAATCATTAGGGAAATGCAAATTAAAATCACAATAAGATATCACCTCACACCTGTTAAAATGGCTATAAGAAAGATGAAAGATAAGTGCTGGTAAGGATGTGGAGAATAGGGAACCCTTGTACACTGTTGTTGGAAATGTAAATTAGTACAGCTGTCACAGAAAACAGTATGGATGTTCTTCAAAAAACTAAAAATAGAACCACCATGTGATCCAACAACCTTGCTTCTGGGTATATATTTGAAGGAACTGAAATCAGTATATTGAAGAGATATCTGCATTTCCATGTTCATTGTAGCATTGTTCACAATAGCCAAGATGTTAAATCAACCCATCAACAGATGAATGGATAAAGAAAATGTGGTATATAAACACAATGGAATAGTATTAACCCTTAAAGGAGAAGAAAATTCTATCATTTCCAACAACATGAATGAACCTGGAGGACATTATGCCAAGTTAAATAAGCCCGGCACAGAAAGACAAATACTGCATGATCTCACTTATATGTGGAATCTGATAAAGTTGAACTCATAGAAACAGAGGCTTGAATGGTGGTTTCAAGAGGTGGGAGGTCAGGAGAAGGAGGGTCAAAGGGTACAAGGTTTCAATTAGACAGGAGGAATGTTTTTGAGATCTATTGCACAGCAGGGTGACCGCAATGAGTAGTAACGGATATTTCAAAATTGCTGGGAAGAGTAAACTTCAAATATCTCACCACACACACAAAAAAGATGGGTGAGGCAAAGAATACGTTAATTAGCTTGATTCAAACATTCCACATTGTATACATACATCGAAACATCACAGTGTACTCCCAAAATATGCATAATTATGGCTTTTCAATTAGAAGTGATATTAAAACAAGCAAACAAAAATACCAAAAATGGTTGGGGAATGGCAAATTTGCTCTTTCTGCTTGAGCTGGGACATGGATCTCCTGCTCTTGGATGTTGGCACTTCCAGCACTCAGGCATTTTGGACTCAGACTGGGACTTACATCTTTGGCTGTCCTGGTTCCCAGGCCTGCAGGTTTAGACTAGAACAACACCTAGGCTTTCCTGGACCTGCAGCCTGCAGATGGCAGATCGCAGGATTTCTCGGCCTTCATACTGAGTGAGCCAATTCCTCATAATAAATCTCTCTCCACATATCAGTATGTTTCCTATTGGTCCTGCTTATCTGGACAACCCTGGCTAATCCACAGAATGAGTGCTCTTTTTGCTAAACCACAGTTGCCATTAGAGGCTGGCACCAGGGCTGACACAGAGTCTTCCTCTGTTTTCCAGAATGTCTGGTGCCAAGCATTAAACCACTCAATGGGTCTGAAGCCTTGGCAGTTGGGAGCTGGCAGGGAAATGGTGTGGGGGTCCCTCCTCACTCCCAGCTTCTCCCTTGAGCATGGAAATTTTGCTAAGGAACTGATGTCACTGAAGCTGGCCCTATATTCACAAGTAACTGTGGATTAGAATTAAGTGGTGAGACATTGCTGATGGTTTTACAGAGCTACCTGAATTCTTTTGGAACCAACCGAGATGCCATCTCAGCCTTAGGGGTCAGCTGTATCCTTTATATCCTGCCTTATTTCAAGGAGTCAACAATTTTATTTCTGAGAGAATAAAAACATCTGTAATCCATCCAAGCCCTCTCACGTCTCAGCACCAAGGCTGCAAGTGTTTCCCTGCATGCCTGAAGGATGCCTGCATTCACAGGGGTAATACTGTGACACTTGAGGGCTGTGGAGGGCTAGAGATTCATTTGTTTATTCAACAAGCAGTCAGTAAATGACAGCTAAGTCTCAGGGACTGTGCCTGGCACTGGGCTATCATCTGGTACAACCACATCATTTTTCTTTCTTTCTTTCTTTTTTTTTTTTTGAGACGGAGTTTCACTCTCGTTGCCCAGGCTGGGGTGCAATGGCACGATCTTGGCTCACCGTAACCTTCGCCTCCTGGGTTCAAGCGATTCTCCTGTCTCAGCCTCCCAAGTAGTTGGGATTACAGGCATGCACTACCATGCCTGGCTAATTTTGTATTTTTAGTAGAGATGGGGTTTCTCTATTTTGGTCAGGCTGGTCTCGAACTCCCGACCTCAGGTGATCCACCTGTCTTGGCCTCCCAAAGTGCTAGGATTACAGGTGTGAGCCACTATGCCTGGCCGGCAAACCACGTCATTTTACGCATGTGGGAACCTCAGTGCAGAGCCCCTTAGCTGCCTGATAAATCTTTAAGGCAAAAATGTGATTCCTAAGTCTCACTCATTTATTCAATAAACACTTATGGAGGACCTACTGTGTGACAGTCACTGTGCTTGGTGTTGGGGAAAGAAAGCTGCTCAGTCCAGTAGGGGAGACACAGACTAAAATTAGTGTCTAGTGTGATGAGCTGCATTGCAGAGGGACATGCAGAGTTCTGTGTGAGCCCAGAGGGAGCTGAGATAGCTCTGGGGAGGGGAAGTTTGCACTATCTGACTTTGGAAATGTTTAGAACAGAGCCATGATATCGGAAGAAAGAAGATATATTAAAAGCTGCAGAACTCTTTCTTCAAATACAAGCTTAGTGGCAAAAAAAAAAAAAAAAAAGGGTCTGAAGTTGTTTTGGTTGAATTTGAGTGGGCGAAAACCCCAAGGCTGTGCTGTTTGCACCAGTGGCTGTCCTCACCCTTGCCTCATGGTCCTGAAGGGGCTGTGGAGACCACCTAGGTTGCACAGAGTACATTTTGCAGACCACTGGGCTAGAGGATGCTGGAAGGTCCCCTTCAGTATTTTTTTCTTTTCTTTTTTTTTAATTGCTCTGTTGCCCAGGCTGGAGTGCAGTGGCATAATCACAGCTTACAACAGTCGTGACCTCAATATATCTTCCCTCCTCAGCTTCCCGAGTAGCTAGGACTATAGGCATGTGCCACTGTACCTGACTAATTTTTTAATCTTTCGTAGAGATGAGGTCTTGCTATGCTGCCCAGGCTGGTCTCCTAACTCCTGATCTCAAGCGATTCTCCTGCCTTGGCTTCTCAAAGTACGAAGATTACAGACATGAGCCACTGTGCCTGCCCCCTGCCCCCACCCCTTTCAGTTCTGTCTCAGTCAGTGGTTCTTCTCCACATCCTTGGATTCCCAGTTTCACACCCTGGATCATGCTAGGTGCTCAGTGTAATCTGGGCAATAAATGGTTGACAGTCTGGCCTTTTGCTTTCTCTTAAATTTGTTGTCCCTAGGTGCAGAATTCCAAAAGGATTTCAAGACTCATTGTTGACCAGTTTTATATCAAATGGGAGAAAGTGGCATCAACAGCCAAGGCCTGTCTTTGAAGAACAACAGGGATGCCACAAGAGGTCACTGCAGGAATGCTGGTTGGGGGAAAAGCGCCCTCTCAGAGGACTAAACTAGAACAAGGCAGTGAAACGGGGAGCCAGCAGTTTCAGAGCCTCTCTCTAACCCATAGGGCCCTTGCAGGGGATTCAGAGCTGCCTCTGCCTGATTTCCCAGGTCAGGTAGTGAAACACCAGCGAGTGGCAGCCGGGGGCCCCACATGGCGTCACAGCCAAATGGCTTGTTCTTGGGGGCTGCTTTTGTTCAAAGAGACCTTTGTTCCTGGGCAGTGAGAAGAGGGCGGAGGGAGGTAGAAAGAGGGGTAGTGTCCAAGAGGCAGTATTTGTGGGGGAATCTTAGCCATCCTTTGGAACTTGTTGATCTTACGTTTGTGGATATTTTCTTTTATTAATTAATACTATTAGTATAACTATCTTCTATAACAGTATATGAAACATGCCTGCAGTCGAGGAAATGGAATGTTCCAGTAAGCTCTGTTTTCACAGAAGTTGGGTCAAGGGGTAAACGCAGACAAAGGTGTATGGTGACTTTCCAACATGGATTGCTTGTGTCAGGTACATCTGTGAGCTTCTCAAGGGCAGTGATCCCCCCATCACAGGACAAAGTCACGGACTGACTACTTACCCCTAAGGGACAAGGCTAGGTACACGTGGTATGTGATCAGTGCAGGATTCCCTGGGCGGCCTCAGACCCAGCTGGGCAATGTCCACAGCATGCTGACTCAGAGTTGGCCAGGAAAACTCATTAGGGGCTACAGCATGTGTACCCAATAGAAAAAGCCTGGTGCAGGTGAGAGGTGAATAGGGCGGGTGTGTCAGGTGGTAGAGATTATTACTCACCCGTCAGCTGGCCAATACTCAGGGGCTCAGAGGAGTGCCAGGTGCTTTTATTTTCCTAAAAGGCCTCTTTGACCAAGAGTTCTTTGCTCAGAAATATTCACTGGCTCAACTGCTTGTAAGACAAAAGCTTAGGTTCAAGGCTGTCACTGAGCTGGCCAGCCTACCACTTTAGTCTTTCCCTCAACAATTTTAAATCAGCTCCTTCCAGAGGGCCTTCCCCCACTACCACACACACACACACACACCCACACATACAACATATCCATACAACACGCATACCACACACACATTCACATACCACACACAAACAACACACACACACAACACATAAAACATATCCAACATACCACATACACACACACCACATGCCATGTATACGTACAATACATATAACTTACCCACACTGCACACATACCACATATACATACCACACACACCTCACACATACAATACATACAACACACACCACATACACCACATGTACATGCCACACACACACACAAAACATATCCCTACCACATGTACACATACCACATGCCATATATACACAGCACACACATATACACGCCACACACAGAAACCACACACACACACATACAATACACACAACATACCCACACCACACACTACATGCCACATACATATACCACACATACACACAACACATATACACATAACACATGTCAGATATACACATCACACACATACACCACACACACAAACCACACACGCTTACAATATATGCAACATACCCACAGCACACACATCCCCCACACATACAACATATCCATACAACTATATGCCACACATACATACCACACATACACACAATACACATCCATACCACATACACACACACCACATGCCATATATACACACCACATACATACATACACAACACACACACACACACACACACACACGCACACACCCCACCTAACCCAGACTATTCGCCGCTCTTCTCTGTGGTTCAGAATCCTGCCCATTTCTCAAGACTCAGCCCAGGCCTGTGGTCTTAGTGACAACCCACACCACCTGCCCCGGGGTCACTCCTGGTAAGATCAGGAAGTTCTCATGGCCTGTCCCTCTCACCTGACACATTTCACATGCCGCTTGGTAGTGGGAAGTATCTTTTAAATTTTAACCACATGTACCTATTAAGAGTTTTGATTGTGAACCGAAAAAGATCCAGTCCTGATCAAAAATATTACTCAGAAGAGAGATTTTAGAGAGAGGCCATAGCACATGTTCCTGGGGCTGGATTCTTCCAGTTTTAGTCTTGCTCTGTGTGGCCAACAGAAAGCCGAGTACCTGGAGCCTATTATCTGGGCCACTCACATAAATGCTTTCAGTGAGTTATGCTTTAATGTCAGGCCTCTAGCTTTTATAGAGGGTCAATACAAGAATCATCTGGTTGAATAACATTTCAGTATCTTTTGTAAAATTGCAGTTGAAGACATCGTTCACTGTGTCACTCAGTGTCCTTTATACAAGGATCCACACGATAAATTCTGGCTTCTCTTTAGTTCCAGGAAGAAATTCTATTTTCTGCAGATAAATTAGTTAGTATGCTTCCTGCTGTCAGAAAATGAAAACTATGTAACTCTGGGTGCTTCTCTTTTTGCTTAGCAGCTAGACAAGAGAGAGCCAAATTTATTGCCTGTGTGTTGTAATTTGCTCAGCTGTGGAGTCCAAAAGCACTTATGCCTTCGACTTCTTTTAAATGCACTTATTTTATTTTATGTTCAAATGTCTCATTGTGCTTTTGCAAGATGTGTGAGTCTGGAAGTCACCTGGGGAAGCATTCATTTGGCCACTGACTTGGCCTATTTATTGCTCGTGCTGGCTGCTAGGGACTTGAAGATGAATTTGACTGCACCCAGCTTTCTTGGAGCTCACATTTTAGCATGGAGAAGAATGTACATGGAAATAAATAATTACAAAATAGGGTTGGTGCTTTAATGGAGACCATGAGGCAGAGGCAAAAGCAGATTTGGGGAGAAGGGGTCAGGGAAGGTTTCATGGAGGGGAGCAAGGTTGAATTGGTTTTGTGGCTACAGTGGGAAGAGGGCAGTGAATGGAAGAACATAAGTAGCTGACTCTGAAACTTAAAAAAAGGAGTTGTCTTTTTATGCATATGTCAACTCATCCTGGTTAGACTGGAAACTCCTTGAGGGCAGGCACTGGATACAGCCCTCTGTGGATTCCATGATGCCTGGGAAAGAGCTAAGGGCAGTGCAGCGTGATGGCTGGAACACTACTCTGCAGCCATGCTGCTGGCCTTGCATCCACTGCTAGGCAGGTTTCCTTAACCCCTTTGGACCTTAACTGTAAAGTGAGGAAAACAGTAATATCTACCTCATTGGGATGTGAGCATTAAAGAAAATACATGTAGAGAACTTAGTAACATGCCTGGCACATGGTAAAGTACTCAGGAAACATTTGCTGATTAGTCTTAACTGCATTATCAATAATACTAAATCACTTAGGGTCGATAGTACAATAAAGTGGTAAAAACACACGCAACTGAATTCAGCAAAGCACTCTCAGCTCAGCTAGCTGAATCTAGTTAAGTTAGCATCATTTCCAAACGATGCCTAATTTAAAAATAACATTGTTTTATTGTTTCCTGAAACAGTGTGTGGGAGTCAGCCCTCCTGTAAGTCCTGATGATGTTCTTAGAACTGGTTATTGATGTTTCTCTTAAAAGACACCCCTGTCCCCCAGCTCTGACTGTCACATCTAGGGGGCTCACAGGGCACAATGCTTCTTCAGCCTCCTTTTTGTCTCCATTAGTTCCCCTGTCCACTAAGTTTTAAAAAGACCAGGGCTTGGTTCGGTAGATGTTTATGTTTCCTTATGCATCTTGGGCGAGTTGTAAATGAAGAAAGAACCATAGTCTGGATTTGCAGCCAGGAAAGAGTAGAAATTCTTATAAAAGCACATGCACACACACGTGCACGTGCACACATACACACACACACACACACACACACACACACACACACACAACTCTTGCCATGAAAGGGCCATCCGTATGCCAGTGGTGTAGTAGTAAATGTTTAATAGTCACTCTCCGGATCTGAAAAAAAAAGGCCCATTTATAATACTTGCCAATTTCCTTGGTGTAAATACTTCCACCATGGCTGATTTTAAGCCACCAGTGTGATGTTGATAAATGTGGATTTGTGAAGAGGCACACAGCAGCAGAACATCATACATTATTCCCACTACACAGATACAGTGGATACAAATAACTTCAAAAGTACAGATAATAACAAAATGTAATAAATTAACTAGGAAATGAATTTTGAGTATTTGTTACCTTTGTTTCTTGATATAACTTACTTAATTTTAAACTTGCATAATTTAAGTTTAATAACATCTTTGTTTAAAAATGGCTCCCCAAATTCCTGGAATATTAACAATTTATGCTTTTATGCTATGGACTGGGCCAGCTCAGCACACCACTGGGAATGGCTTATCATTTCTTCCAAATGGTACTTCTTACTTCACCACTGAATCTTTGTTCCTTTGGGATATGGGATTGCCTTTATAGAAATTTCCCTGGGCACACATATACTTATACATCCAGAGACATATTCTTATGCAAAACATATAAGAAAAACTCTCCTGATCCAACTTGCTCATCATCCTTCCCCACAACAAACCCAAGCCAATCACACCCACACTTTCATGAAAATGTAGGAACATGTAGACAAAAGAAAGAAACAATAACAGAGGAAATACTGAGAATGGAGAAAAAGAGAAAGTGAAGAGAAGCAGACAAAGGGAACAGAATGAAAAGGATAAAGGTTGTACAAGACACACAAAAAAGACAGAAATGAAAGGGGGCGTACCACTGAGTCACGTCTTTACTCCTACATCTGAGGCCTGAATTACAAAACATCAGGGAATCCAAATATACCCAGTAGGCTGCCTTTATTCCTACCAGAGCCCTCTGTCTTAGCCTTCAGCCCAACTGCTAGGACAAAGGGCAAGGGTTAAGGTTCTATAAACAATCTGCTGCCTTGAGAGGTTTCTCTCAACGAGGAGGATTCCCATCTGAAATGTGGTCACCTGGGACACATGAGCACTGGCAGTTCCAAATCTCCATCAGACAACCTCCAAAGGAGTTTGGACGGCAACATGGCATTTCATCTCAGAATGGCAGCTGGGAGATGTTAACACTTCTTCTCTAATTGGGATAGTATGCTTTTAAAATAAATAGGTATTTCAAATACTCTTAATTAGACTTCCAGCCAAAGTGCTTTCCATTTGAAGTTTGCTGATTACTTCAGGCAAAGCTGGGCGCTGCTGAACCTGACACCTGCTGTAATTCAGAAGACTCCCAGAGAGATGAGCAGAGGAATTAAGGCACAAGCCTGTGATTGAAAACAATGCAGCAGTTTTCCACAGGCCTAGGGAGTGTCTGCCCCAGCTAGAAGGACCATCCCTCAGAGGGGGTGGGGGCTGGACAGCAGAAAGGATGGAAGATCTCTTGCCCACAAAGCCATGGAAATGGCTTCCCATGCCCAAGATGAAAATTGCCCCTAGAGTTGAGTGGTATTTTTCACATCATTGTTTCTTTATTTTTAAATTTTCATTTTCAGATTTTAGATTCGGGAGTACATGTGCAGGTATGTTGCATGATGCTGAGGTTTGGGCTTGTATTGATCTCATCACCAAGGTAGTGAACACAGAAACTAACAGAAGTTTTTCAGCCCTTGCTCTGTTCCCTCCCTCCCTCCTTTGGAGTCTCTGGCGTTTGTTGTCTCCATCTTTCTGTCTGTGTGAACTCAAGATTTAGCTTCCACTTATAAGTGAGAACATGAGGTATTTGGTTTTCTGTTCCTGAGTTAATTCACTTAGGATAATAGCCTACAGCTGTATTCATGTTGCTGCAAAGGATGTGATTTTGTTCTTTTTTTGGCTGTGTAGTGTTCCATGGTGTGTACCACATTTTCTTCATCTAGCTCACCACTGATGGGCACCTAGATTGATTCCATGTCTTTGCTATTGTAAATAGCGCTGCAATGAACATATGTTTGAGTGCATGTGCTTTTTGGTAGAATGATTTATTTTTCCTTTGGTATATACCCAGTAATGGGATTGCTGGGTTGAATTGTAGTTCTATTATTAGTTCTTTGAGAAATCACCAAACTGCTTTCCAGAGGGGGTGAGCCAATTTGCATTCCCACCATCAGTTTACAAATGTTCCCTTTTCTCTGCAACCTGGCCAACATCTGTTATTTTTTGGCTTTTTAGCAATAGCCATTCTGATTGGTGTGAGATGGTATCTCACTGTGATTTCGCTTTGCATCTTTCTGATGATTAATGATGTTAAACATTGTTTCATATGTTTTTTGGCCACTTGTATATCTCCTTTTGAGAAGTGTCTGTTCCTGTCTTTGCCCAGTTTTTAATAGGGGTTTTTTTTTTTCTTATTGATTCATTTAAGTTCCTGATAGATTCTCGATATTAATCCTTCATTGGATGCATAGTTTGAAAATATTTTCTCCCATCCTGTAAGTTGTCTATTTACTCTGTTGAGAGTTTCTTTTGCTGTGCAGAAGCTCTTTAGTTTAATTAGGTACCATTTGTCCTATGTTTGATTTTGTTGCATTTGCTTTTGTGGTCCTTATCATGGATTCGTTGCCTAGACCAACGTCTAGAAAGTATTTCCTAGGTTTTTTTCTAGAATTTTAACAGATTGAAGTCTTACATTTAAGTCTTTAATCCATCTTGCATTAATTTTTGTATATGGTTGGAGGTAGGGGTCTAGTTTCATTCTTCTTCGACAGGTTAGCCATTTATTGAATAGGATGTTCTTTTCTCATTGTTTATTTTGTTGACTTTGTTGGAGATCAGTTGGTTGTAGGGGTGTAGCTTTATTTCAGGAGTCTTTGTCCTGTTCCATTGGTCTATATGTCTGGTTGTGTACTAATATCATAGTGTTTTGTTTAGTGGAGACTTGTAGTTTAGTTTGAAATTGGGTAATGTGATACCTCCACCTTTGTTCTATTTGCTTAGGATGGCCTTGGTTATTTAGGCTTTTTTATGGTTCCATATGAATTTTAGAACAGTGATTTTTTTCTAATTCTGTGAAAAATGACATTGGTAATTTGATAGAAATAGCATTGAATCTATAGATTGTTTAGGACATTTTAACAATATTGATTCTTCCAATTCATGAGCATGGAATACTTTTCCATTTGTTTGTGTTACCTATGATTTCTTTCAGCAGTGTTTTGTAGGTCTCCTCATAGAGATCTTTCATCTTTGTCATTAGGTGAATTCCTAGGTATTTTTATTTTTTGTGGCTATTGTAAATGGGATTGCATTCTTGATTTTCAGCATGAAAGTTTTTGGTTTATGGAAATGCTACTGATTTTTGTACATTCATTTTGTATCCTGAGACTTTGCTGAAGTAGTTTACCAGGTCTTGGAGTCTTTTGGCTTAGGGTTTTCTAGGTATACAGTCATAGCAGCAAAGAGAGATAATTTGACTTTTCTTTTCCTGTTTGGATGCCTTTTATTTCTTTCTCTGGCCTCATTGCCCTGGCTAGGACTTCCCAGATTGTTGTTTCTATGGAACCAGAAACATGAAGGCTGAAGAAGAGGACAGATGTTTCAGGGCCAAGTGGCAGCTCTTGGGGATGACTTCACATTCAGGAACCTGCCCAAGGTGAGCATGAAGCAGGATACAGAGGCCCATAAGGTCACCTTGGTACAGTTTTCCAGCAGAGGTCATTTTGCCTTCCCAAGCCTGGCCCAAGGAGTTAGGACCCTGGGTCACCCTGGTTCTTTGCTGAAGACACTTTGCAGAATCTCAATTCTAAGTTTGTGCTCAAGTCTCTGGAACTGGGAGGGCAGTGTACCTGACCCCTGAGTCCCAGGGCCAAGAGTGGGAAGCTCAGAGCTCTAGTCGCTATGGCTTAGGTGCCCTTGTCCTATGTTTCTTATGTAACCAGTAGTTATTCTATATCATCATTATTACTACTGAAACTAAACAACCAACTTTCATAATAATACAAGTTACAAGGTCAAATGAGCCATTGTCATGACTTTAGGGGCTCTCCCCCATTTCCCCACCATTGGCCTGTGTGCTGGATTTCTCCGATTACAGGTCATTGAGGGCTCACGTCATCTCAAGTCTCAAGGGGAACATTTCTTTTTGGTCTGGAATATGTGAATTTCTTTCTTTCTTTCTTTCCTTTCTTTCCTCTTTCTTTCTTTCTTTCTTTCTTTCTTTCTTTCTTTCTTTCTTTCTTTCTTTCTTTCTTTCTTCTTTCTTTCTTTCTTTCTTTCTCTTTCTTTCTTTCTTTCTCTCTCTCTCTCTCTCTCTCTCTCTCTTTCTTTCTTTCTTTTTTTTTTTTTTTTGAGATGGAGTCTCACTCTGTCTCCAGGTTGGAGTGAAATGGCATGATCTTGGCTCACTACAACCTCTGCCTCCCAGGTTCAAGCGATTCTTCTGGCTCAGTCTCCCATGTAGCTGGGACTACAGGCACGCACCACCATGCCCAGCTAATTTTTGTCGGGATGGGATTTTACTATATTGGCCAGGATGGTGTCCATCTCTTGACCTCGTGATCCACCTGCCTCGGCCTCCCAAAGTGATGGGATTACATGCATGAGCCACTGTGTCTGGCCTCTGAATTTCTTATTTAATCCAAGCTTTCCACAAATTGTTGGTCCCAGCTAGCTGGAGAGGCAACAAGGTAGTTCTGCCCAGGAACTGGTGGTTACCAGTCCTCTGTGAGGTACACTCTTCTCCCAGGTGACTTCATTGGGTCACATATCAAAAAAGGGTGTTTTCTGCAGATGTCCACTGCTTAAAAGGTGCCAAGGGCCACTTAGAATATGACTGTCCTGGTTTAGTGTTTGCATTCTTCATGCATCGAAGTGGGCTGATCATTGCAGTGGGCAGTAAACAGCATGAGAGCTAAGAGCACCAAGCTTGGACTGAGACAGAACTGGGTTCAAATCCTTGTTTCAACACTTACTGGCTACATGACCTTGGGAAGGCACTGAATCTCCCCCGTCTGGTAAATGCACTTACCTCTTTGACACTGTGGATGAAAGGAGCCTGCATATGAGGTTGTGCAACAGACAGGAGTCTGTAAACAAATACTCTTTTCATCATTAATCATTAACTATTTCTGTTAGGATTAGTTAGTAGTGGCTCTGAAAAGTTCAGATAGGACCCTGAGGAGCTGGGACACAGGGGATAAATTTAGGTTGGAGATACAGGGTGGGAAAGGTGAGGGGGATGAGGCAACAGATGGAAGGGTAGGGTACCAGGTGCTGATGGCCAGGTACAAGAACACAGGCTGGGGAAACACGTCCCATAGAGGGGGAACATCCAAGGAAAGGTGTGTGTGGATGGCAACCCTTGCTGTCTTTAACCTCAGATAGTGTTTTAAATGGGCTTTTAGCTGGGTTTGGAGTCCCAAAATCAGGTCAGTTTATATTACCTTCATCTTCTTCCCCTCCTTTGTACCTACCTAGAGCTACCTGCTGTATATGCCGCTGGGCAATTTCTTCCTTCAGGTGACCTGTCAAAGACACAAAAGAAAACTACCAGTGGGTTTCCAATGGGCTGGAGGAAGACTGTCTCAGAAGCATGTGGCAAGCTACAGAAAGAAAAAGGTAGAGCAAGGGAGACAAAAGCAGGCATAGCTTCCAAGAAATGCCCTTCCATGCCATAGATAGTGTCGGAAGAAGAGGTTACAAAGGCCTAGGTGTTGGCACATGAGTGCAAATACACATTTCACCCTTGAGTTCAATCATCTTAGGGTTTGATTATCTTAGTCTGTCAACCGTAAGTTTTGCTGAGGCCCTGTTCTTTTAAATGGTTCTTTCTATTATTAATAACGGGAAAGGCAGAATTTGGTCTTTTAATAATTTTTGGGCCTACTTTGAAATCCACTGATTTCTTTAAGCTATACGAAAGTGCGTCAGATAAAAAAAGATGGTGGTTTTAGCTGACAATAACCCTAACGATCATTTGATATGAAACTCATGTAATTCTAGTTTACATTAATAAAGCTATGGTGTGCAGAGAACAGTGATAATTTCCTATAGGGAGGTGATTGTTCAACTGTGCTCTGCAAGTGAGGAGGCTTCAGCTGGCATTTGTTCAGGGAGTTACTCTGCATAAAATAGAAAATGTGTGGAAGGTGGTGACTGGAATGGTGAGGGGTCTGAAACCATTCCATATGAGAAATAGTTAAGGTGACTTGAGACATTTAGATGGAGAAGACAAAACTTGGAGAAGAGGAATGGAGATAACGGCTGTCTTTGAATATCTGGATTGGCATATGAATTATAAACAGTTTTGTTTTTATCTTACTCTTGAGGGCAGAAGTTAAGTCAAATGAATGCAGACTTGGGGCTGAATACAAGGAAGAAATAGCTCTCAAGAAGGACTGTCTCAAAATGGATTAAGTTGTCTCAAAATGGATTAAATCTTCTGGCAAAGCAGTGAGCCCCTTCCTGAGAGTGTTCAAGCAAACACTGGGTGACCATCTGTTGGGCTGTTAGAGTGAGAATTCCTGCCCTGGATAGGATCTGGGAGGCAATGACCTTCAGGCTTCCTCCATCTCTAAAATTCCTTGATTTCGTGCTTGAAGGATGGGTGAAACAGCAGCCCGGAGTTTGTTTAAGTCCAAGGGCTCAGTACACTTGTTAAAATGTCAGTGTTGTCTGCATTGCATGTCCCATTTGGTTGGGGGGATGTCATCGGGACACTGGAGGATTCCAAGAAAGCTTGGAAAATTCATTGCTTTCTTGTCTAAGATATTTCTTTTCTCACATAAGTACATGCTATACCTCCAAGGGTATAGCTGAATTGAGGATTCAAAAGATGAGTAGACGAGGAAGCAGTCACAAGAGATTTTTTTTACTTATGGAGAGTTCTAGGGCACTCCTAGCATGTTATGGCTGGGAGGGATGGCAGAGGTCATTCAGTTCAACTTTGCACCCAATTTAGGAATCCCTTCTACAGAAGGAAATGGGCATTTCTCTTCTGACTTGTATGTATTCAAAGTATTCCATTAAGTTATATATAAGGAATTAATTTTGTGGACTTGCACCTCCTTCCCTATACTTCAGCTATTTGCCTGGCCTGTTCTCAGATCAGCACAGAAAAAGATCCTCTGTCATTGTCAGTGAGAGCCCTTCACACATCTGAGGATGCAATGATTGATTTCTCTACTTCGACTTGCTTTCTCTGTAGGTCAAACATCACCAGTCCTTAAGTGGTATCTTGGAGGCCACTGTCTCCAGGCACATCATTGTCTTGGGTGAGGGTCTAGGGCACCTGTATGTCTGTGCCTTGGCTTCCATGTGACCCCACTGGAGTAGATTATGCATAGAAAGCATGGCAGGCATTGGGCCTAAGCAATAATTGCACCCTTATTCCATGTGAGGGAAGAGTGGGGACTTCAGAAGTGTGCTGAGGGGGACTTGGAGAAGTGGAAACTTGACCCAATGATGAGTATTGGTGAACCTGGATCCAAGAGGGGAAAATGACTTGACACCTGAGCCAGCCACAGCCCCAAATGGATCTTTTCCCCCCTCGGTGCGACTTGACCCTTACTGTCCATATCAGCAGAGTAAAGAAGTGGGGGACATAGGCTGCTGCTGGACTGAGACTCTAGGCTGCATCAAACACTGCTGAATTGAATTTTAAGACAGAACAGCACATGCATGCCCCAAATTAAAGGAGTTATTGCTCCAACACACCACTTGGAAACATTTCTTGATTTAGAGTGGGTCCTCAAAGCCTTTTTAATCCTGCAGTATGGAGCATCAGCGGTGCTTTGGTACCCTGCCTATTTCCTGGGTATCTGGCACAGCCTTATACCACAAGCCTCTCATATGCCTGGGTACTGCCTTTCTAATGAGCCTGGACAGTGGCTCGCTCCTTTAGAGCATACAGTGGGTCACGCTGCCCCATGGAAAACTACCTCCCTGATAATAAGCCTCCTCAATAATAAGCCTTCCTGACGATGGGCCTCATGGACCACATGCCTCCTGACACATGCCTCCTGAAGTCTCTGCTTCCCAACCCCATGCCTTGACCACAGTAGGCGTGTTCAACCCTTTGTTTCCCAAGCCCTAGGAAGCCCTAGGGAAGCTTGTTTTTGGAATGACAGGGTTAAGGATTCTTTACCGCCCCTGGTTTAGGAGGAGCTGCTCAGGTAAATGAAGAGGGGATTTTGCCACCACAAACATAAATAGTCTCAGAACAATGAGGCACACCCAGAGGACAAAAAGTGGGTCTTTATAATGTTACATATGGATAAAGATTGTTTTACAATGTGGTTAGTGATACTCAGTTTTGGTGAATTGACTAACATCTCCCACCACATGGCAACCTCTTTTGATTTCCCCAGACAAGCTTCCAAAAATAGCCTTATGGCTGATATACCTAATTGCATTTTCTAACAGAGCTATTCTTCATGTGCAGATAACGGTCTCTGTAACCTGCTGGATCTTGCAGCTCCATGGGTTTTGGCAAAAGAAGGAGTTGAGGGGGATTGCAGAATTCACTCA
Source organism: Sapajus apella (assembly GCF_009761245.1). Classification (NCBI taxonomy): domain Eukaryota; kingdom Metazoa; phylum Chordata; class Mammalia; order Primates; family Cebidae; genus Sapajus; species Sapajus apella. The sequence goes on from NW_022437023.1 coordinate 6,933,929, forward strand.
GCATGCAGCTTGCTGTCATTACCAGGGTGATAAATTTGCTGGTTTTGGCCTAGGTTCCTGGACACATCCCCATCCAGAGGTATGGAAAAGAGATGAAATGGAAACAGAGAACTCCCAGCCTGAGGCCGGAGACAGTCTGGGAGGGAAGTAGCGAGCCCAGATTGGGGGTGAAAACCAAAGGGCAGGGGAGGGAAGGAATGCTCTGCCTGCAGGAGTGTCCATAATTGGTACTTTTTCCTCTAGTAATTGACCACAGTACATGCTAGAAACACCTTCTCTCCCTTTTGATTCATTAATTGATGGAATGGAGGTGGCAGCGGGGAGCAGAGCTTAAAACGGTCCATGGGAAAGCTCCAGAGGAGAGGAGTGACCTTAAATATGACCAGGAGCAGGGTACGTGGAGGCAGTGCTCTGTGTGGTGTATGGGTTTTCTCTGTTACTGAGTAGTTCTAGGGAAAGTATTAACATCATGCAGAAGTGAAACTGATTTTTTTTTACATCAATAAACAGTGTTTTGAATAAAACAATTTTCCATAAGCCTCACACTTTATTTTGCATGCATGCTAGTTTGAGATTGTTCGTGAATGCTGCTTGGCTGGCCCAGAGAAGAGCTATTCACTTATGACTCCCTGAGTGGCTGTCTGCTGCTCCTGCAATTTCTGTGATGCCGTGCCTCATTAAAAATGTTTATGTTGCTATCGAGCAACAAATACTTATCTCTCGTCTACTATAGGTTAAGCACTATGTTCTAAGTGCTGTGGAATACACACACTCATAATCAGCTCTATCCCAGCCTAGGAAAGTCAGTGCGGTACAGGGATTGGCAAATTGGTGGCCCGTGTGCTCTTTCTTTTAAATGCTGGACCAATGGCTGGCCTGGCTCCTTTATCAGCGATGGTTTGCTTTTCTGCTGAGCCTGAGTTTGGCTCTTCCATGCAGTACTCTGTGCAGCTACAGCCCATCACTTGGAGTTGGACTTGAGATATAGCAAACCTCTTTGCCATTTCAGTTATTCTAGAAAATAATTACAAATCTGGCCCGGGTGTGGTGGCTCATGCCTGTAATTCCAGCACTTTGGGAGGCCAAGGTGGGTGGATCACCCGAGGTCAGGAGTTTGAGACCAATCTGGCCAACATGGTGAAACTCCGTCTCTACTAAAAATACAAAAATTAGTCAAGCATGGTGGCAGGCACCTGTAATCTGAGGTACTCAGAAGGCTGAGGCAGGAGAATCACTTGAACCCAGAGGCAGAGGTTGCAGTGAACCGAGATGTGCCACTGAACTCCAGCCTGGGCAATGGAGTGAGACTGTCTCTGGAAAAAAAAAAAAGAAAGAAAGAAAAAGTAAAAGAAAATAATTACGAATCTGGAGGTAGACAGAGTTGAGTTCAAATCCCAGTTTTGCTGCTTCTTAGTTGGATGGGCTAATTAACATCTCTAAGCCTCACTGCTATCATCTGAAAAATGGAAATAATATTATAATGGCAATAACATCTGCTTTACTATATCTCAAGATCTTTCGGAGAAGCAAGGGAAAACACACCAGCATGTATGATATACCACGCCGGTTTCAGGTATTCAGGCACTTTCAGACATATTGGAAAGATACTACATGGTTGAGATGACAGGCCAAGTGGCTAAATGTCAAATCAATGGTAGAGATACATTTAGAGGAGGGAAAGGAGACATTGGAAAAGGCATAATTACTACAGGCGAATCGAGTAGGCTCACAAAAGAGCAAGGTTTTAAAGTGGGCTTGGGAAGGGCACCCTAGTCTGAGAGAACTGCTGGGACGATAACGAAGGCCAAGTATCTACCGGTTTGGGTCAGGGGTGGCAAGGGAAGGCTGAGTGGAGGACTAGGGCTGCGGAAGACTGAGTTGTATTCACACCGGAGTCTGGGGTCCTGGGTAATTACTAAGAGCACTGGATCCACGTAAACTCATTTGTCTGTTTCACCATACTACTAGCGTGTCTGGGCAAAATCAGGTTAAAATAGGCAGCAAATCACACTGCCACGTGTGTTCCTATGCAACAATTTTGCATGTTCTTCACATGTACCCCAAAACCTAAAATGCAATAAAATAAATAAATGGGAAAAAAATCAGGTTAAAATAAACATCAGTTTTAGAACTGGGGTGTGGGGAGAATATGTAGAATATGTTTCCTGCCTGAGGGGCCTCTTTGAAATGGAAGGTCTAGTTAAGATTCTCTGAACTCAGAGTGTCAATTTCAGCTGTGATGTGAGAAGTCAATTTTTTTTGTACTAACACAGAAGATCATGATAACCAAAAGGTTAGATCCCTAAAGGCTGCGTGTAAAGCTATTTATAAAAATAATGAGCCTAGAATAAATTGTGTACTCCTTACATGGATTTCCAACCAACAGAAGTATGTAAATTCTTTGAAACCCCTTAAAATCAGACATACTCATGTCCCCTTTGCTAATCTATATTTCATCAGGCTTTATCCAAACTTGTTGGTATACTTTGAAAATCTAGTGAGGCAGGAACCACCTCTTCTCACCATAGCAGTGGTGGATAAAACGAAAAAGAGACTATCAAGAAGGCATTCCTGGATTAGATTATGAGACATATTTCTGAAGACCAGAAGTAGGACGGAAATGCAAAAATAGTGAGTGGAGCTGAGGTCTTGAGCTTGCAAAGCACTGGTTCCAGAAGTAGGAAGGTGACTAAAAAGGGTGCCATGCAAAACGGGGTGAGAGTCAGGCACACTGAAGCTGCAGGCTGGAGTGAGACTCCCTACCACTCAACCTGTGAGTGAAAGGGGGCTGAAAAACCAGCACCAGCTGTTGCTTGGGGCTATGGTTTCCAATTCAATAGAAGCCCAAGGAGGAAGAAACATGCAAACTCAGCCTCTCTCCAGTTGCCAAGCCCAGCTGCTCACCGGCTCTATACAGGGTCTGCTCGTCTCCAGTACTGTTATGGAGCAGTCACTCCAAATTGTCTTTGCTGGAGCCTGTTCTGGACTGGGGGCCTGGAGGGTCTGTCAGCCAGAGAGGGATGAGCACAAAGAGAAAGAGAGTTAAGAGAAATAAATAAAATGTGTTTCATTAAAAATGGGCCCGCCCACCAAAAAATACCAAAATATATGAGTAAATCTAATGCTAAAAAAAGATAGTCAATAGTTGGAATATGAATTAGTTACAGATGAAAGTAATTTTCTGGGCAGGCAGATGAAGACATTTGTGATGCAGAAGCACAGAGCATTGAATTAATTTTACTCTTCAGTTTAGGGTACACCATCCTCATCAGCCTGGGCAATGCCTCTCCTGTATGTTTCTATGTATGGTATAGGAGTATGTATACATATGCATGTATGTATACATACGTGCATGCATGTGTGTGTGTGTATGTATACATGTATTTTAGCCCTAATGCCTCATGTCCCATTCTCATTCTCCTCTTCTTTCAACAGGCAACCATTCTAATTAATTTGATGTATAGGCTTTTACTGTAGGTGTTCTTACAATTTGTATTAAAGTTTTCTGTGTAGTTTTAAGCTGGGAAAGTAATATTGTGCTATAGATCCCATTCTGTTTCTTACTTATTTATTAGTACTGTTTTTGACATCTAACTGTTTTGTTGTATATGCATCTAATTCTCAGTTTCTGACTGCCACATCCATTCCACAGAATGTACCCCAACTTCTACTTCTACTTTCTGACAGTTGAATAACTGGATTCCACCTCACTCCCACTAATGTGACCAGTGCTGCGATGACCATCCCTAAACATGTAGTCTGATAAGTCTGTGAGAAAATTTCTCTGATGGGTCTCAGCAGAATTTGCATAATTAATTTGAGTGCAGCCCTCCATAATGATTGTGCTAGTCTATCTGCCCAAGGCAAAGACCTTGCTGAGGATACTTAATGAGATTAATGAAGGGAGAGATTTTAAAAAGAATAAGACATCATGTGACAATTGGTATAAATGACGTAAGAATAGGTGGATGGAATAGAAATTTTGAAATGAAAATTAGTCACTGAAACTAATAAAAAGTACAGACAATAAGGGAATAAACCCTAGACAAGGTAAATTTCAAAAGTGAATTAGTGAATTGGAAGACAGCTGGAAAAACTCAAACACAGAACAGAAAGCAAGAGATAAAAATGCGGAAAGCAGTTAAAAGCCACAGAGAAGAGACAGAGAGGCTTCTCCGTTTGCCTAGAATTCTAGAAGAGGAGAATGGAGGCAAATGGTAAAGAAGCAGTATTTGAAGATATAGCAGTTGAGATTTTCCAGCATTTGAGAAAAATATAAGCCCTTGGGTTGAAAGTGCAGTCTGAGTGTCGAGCAAGATAAATAAAAATAAATCCAATCCCAGACATATCATAGTAAAATTACAGAACTTCAGGGAAACAGAAGCACTATTAACAGCTTCCAGGGGACCTGCAAAGGAGCAACTTAGATGACCGCCCACTCCTCAGTGACAACCACAGGTGCTGGGAGACGGTGGAGGGAAACAACTGTCAATGTGAATTTTATTCATACCCAAACTATCATTCATGGGTGAGGGCACAATAAAGAAATTATCAGTCATAAGAGGACAAAGAGCATTTACCACCCACAGGCCCTCTCTCCCTAAAAGAACTCAACTGAGAGGCAGCCAAGCTGGGAAAGTGAGTGCGTGGACTCTGGAGCCAGCCCCCATGGGTTTGCATCCAGTTGGGCCACTTGCTGTGTAACCTTCTGCAAGTGACTGAATGTCAGTGTGCCTTAGTTTTGACATCTGAAAAATGGGGATAATAGCATTTGTGCTGTGAGAATTGAATTAGGTCACAGGTGTAAAGTGCTTAAGGAGTTCCAGATGTATAATAAAAACTATATAAGTGTCAAAGTTGTCATCATCAGCAAGAAGAAAAATAAATACAAAGATGTGGGATAAAAGAAATAATAGCAGACTTCCACCAAGATGGCTGAATAGGAACAGCTCCGAGCACAGTACCCAGCGAGAGCAATGCAGAAGGCAACTGATCTCTGCATTTCCAACCGAGGCACCAGGTTAATCACTGGTTGGACAGTGAGTGTAGCCCTAGGAGGGCAAACCGAGGCAGGGTGGTGTGCTGCCTCACCCTGGAAGTGCAACAGGCTGGAAGGCCCCTCTCCTACCCAACGGAGGCCATCAGGGACATTCTGGCAACTCCAGAGCTCCAGTTCAGATGTTGTGCTTCTCCCGCGGTCTTTGCAGCCCACAGACCAGGAGATTCCTGCCTGCCAACAGGTGCTGTGGGTTTCCTGGGCAAATCTGGGCGGCTCATTCAGCCAGCGCTGTGAGTTCCCAGCACAAATCTGAGCAGCTGTTTTGACTGGCACCTGGAGTGCCTGCAAAACAGAGTCACCCACACCCCTGAGAGAAAGAGGGCTAAAGACGGGGAGCCAGGTGATCTGGCTCTGTGAGTCCTACCCCCATGGAAACCAACAAACTGAATCTCACTGGCTTGGGATTTTCACAGCGAGCATGGCAGTACCGAGGCAGCTATAACCTTACCTGTGTAAACAAAAGCACAAAGAAGTTTACACAGCAGCTGGGGGAGCCTGTGGCAGCTCAGCAATGCCTCTGCAGGCGGTCTGTGACTAGACTCCCTCCTTGCTGGGCAGGGCATCTCTGAAAAAAGGCAGCAGCCTGTCAGGGACTTATAAATAAAGCCATACCTTCCCAGGACAGAGCACCAGGGAAAAGGGGCAGTTGTGAGTTCCACTGCAGCAGACTTAAACGTTCCTGCCCAGCAGCTCTGAAGGGAGCAATGAAGCTCCCAGCACAGTACTTGAGCTCTGAAAAGGGATAGACTGCCTCCTCAAGGGGTTCCCTGACCCCTGTATATCGGAAGAGTCACCTCATACAGGAGAGCTCTGGCTGACATCTGGCGGGTACCCTTCTGGGACAAAACTACCAGAGGAAGGAACAGGCAGCAATCCTTGCTGATCTGCAGCCCCTGCAGGTGATTCACAGGCAACCAGGGTCTGGAGTGGACCTCCAGCAGTCCTGCAGCAGAGAGGCCTGACTGTTAGAAGGAAAACTAAAAAGCAGAAAGAAACAGCCTCAACATCAACAAAAAGGATGTTCACTCAGAGACCCCATCTGAAAGTCATAAACTTCAAAGAGCAAAGATGGATAAATCCATGAAGATGGGAAGAAATCATCACAAAAAGGATGAAAACACCAAAAACCAGAACATCTCTCCTCCTCCAAGGCATCACAACTCCTTACCAGCAAGGGAACAAAACTGGATGAAAAATGAGTTTGATGAATTGACAAAAGCAGGCTTCAGAAGGTGGGTAATAACAAACTTCTCTGAGCTAAAGGAACATGTTCTAACCCAATGCAAAGAAACTAAGTACCTTAAAAAAAGGTTTGACCAAATGCTAACTAGAATAACCAGCTTAGAGAAGAACGTAAATGACTTGATGGAGCTGAAAAAATACAGCATGAGAACTTTGTGAAGCACACACAAGTTTCAACAGCTGGATCGATCACACAGAAGAAAGGATATCAGAGACTGAAGATCAACTCAATGAAATAAAATGAGAAGGCAAGATTAGAGAAAAAAGAGTGAAAAGAAATGAACAAAGCCTCCAAGAAATATGGGATTATGTGAAAAGACCTAATCTATGTTTGATCGGTGTACCTGAATGTGGCAGGAAGAATGAATCCAAGCTGGAAAATATTCTTCAGGATATTATCCAGGAGAACTTCCCCAACCTAGGAAGGCAGACCAACATTCAAATCCAGGAAACACAGAGAACGCCACAAAGATATTCCTCAAGAACAGCAACCCCAGGCACATAATCATCAGATTCATCAGCATTGAAATGAAGGAAAAATGCTAAGGGCAGCCAGAGAGAAAGGTTAGGTTACCCACAAAGGGAAGCCCATCAGAATCCTAGCTGATCTCTCAGCAGAAACCATACAAGCCAGAAGAGAATGCGGGCCAATATTCAACATCCTTAAAGAAAAGAATTTTCAACCTAGAATTTCATATCCAGCCAAACTAAGCTTCATAAGTGAGGGAGAAATAAAATCCTTTATGGACAAGCAATTGCCGAGAGTTTTGTCACCACCAGGCCTGCCTTAAAAAGAACTCCTGAAGGAAGCACTAAACATGGAAAGGAACAACCAGTAGCAGTCACTCCAAAAACATACCAAATGTAAAGATCATCAACTAATGAGCAAAACAACCAGCTGGTATCAAGATGGCAGGATCAAATTCACACATAACAATATTAACCTTAAATGTAAATAGGCTAAATGCCCCAATCAAAAGACACAGACTGGCAAATTGGATAAAAAGTCAAGACCTATTGGTGTGCTGTATTCAGGAGACCCATCTCACATGCAAAGACACACATAGACTCAAAATAAAGGGATAGAGGAAGATTTACCAAGCAAATGGAGAACAAAAAAAAAGCAGGGGTTGCAATCCTAGTCTCTGATAAAATGGACTTTAAACCAACAAAGATCAAAAGAGACATGAAGGACATTAGATAATGGTAAAGGGATCAGTGCAACAGGAAGAGCTAACTATCCTAAATATATATGCACGCAATACAGGAGCATCCAGATACATAAAGCAAGTTCTTAACGACCTGCAAAGAGGCTTAGACTCCACACAATAATAGTGGGAGACTTTAACACTCCACTGTCAATATTACACAGACCAACAAGACAGAAAATTAACAAGGATATCCAGGACTTGAACTCAGGTCTGGACCAAGCAGATCTAATAGACATCTACAGAACTCTATACCCCAAATCCACAGAATATACATTCTTCTCAGCACCATATTGCACTTGCTCTAAAATTGACCACGTAATTGGAAGTAAGTCACTCCTCAGCAAATGCAGAAGAACAGAAATCATAACAAACAGTCTCTCAGACCATAATGCAATCAAATTAGAACTCAGAATTAAGAAACTCATGCAAAACGGCACAACTACATGGAAACTGAACAACTTGCCCCTGAATAACTACTGGATAAATAATGAAATAAAGGCAGAAATAAAGATGTTCTTCGAAGCCAATGAGAATGAAGACACAACATACCAGAATCTCTAGGACACATTTAAAGCAGTGTATAGAGGGAAATTAATAGCACTAAATGCCTGAATGAGAAGTGAGGAAAAATCTAAAATCAACACTCTAACATCAAAATTAAAAGAACTAGAGGAGTAAGATCAAACAAATTCAAAGGCTAGCAGAAGACAAAAAATAACTAAGATCAGAGCAGAACTAAAGGAGATAGGGAAACAAAAGAAAACCTTCAAAAAAAATCAATAAATCAAAGAGCTGGTTTTTTGAAAAGATCAGCAAAATAGATAGACTGCTAACCAGACTAATAAAAAAGAAAAGAGAAGAATCAAATAGATGCAATAAAAATGACAAAGGGGATATCACCACCGATTCCACAGAAATACAAACTACCATCAGAGAGATTACTACAAACAACTCTATGCACATAAACCAGTAAATCTAGAAGAAATGGATAAATTTCTGGACACTTACACCTCCCAAGACTAAACCAGGAAGAAGTTGAATCCCTGAATAGACTAATAACAAGGGTTGAATTTGAGGCAGCAATTAATAGCCTACCAACCAAAAAAAAGTCCAGGTCCAGATGGATTCACAGCCAAATTCTACCAGACTTATAAAGAGGAGCTGTCACCATTCCTTCTGAAACTATTCCAAACAATACAAATAGAAGGAATACACCCTAACTCATTTTATGAGACCAGCATCATCCTGATACCAAAACCTGGCAGAGACACAACTAAAGAAAGAAAAAAAATTCCAGGCCAATATCCATAATGAACATTGACACAAAAATCTTCAATAAAATACTGGCAAACTTAATGCAACAGCATATCAAAAAGCTTATCCATCACAATCAAATAGGCTTCACCCTGGGGATGCAAGGCTGGTTCAACATACACAAATCTATAAACGTAATCCATCACATAAACAGAACCAAAGACAGAAACCACATGATTTTCTCAATGGATGAAGAAGAAAAGATGTAGAGAAGGCCTTCAATAAAATTCAACAGCCCTTTATGCTAAAAACTCTCAATAAACTAGATATCAATGGAATGTATCTCAAAATAATAAAAGCTACCTACGAAAAGCCCACAGCCAATATCATACTGAACATGCAATAACTGGAAGCATTCCCTTTGAAAACTGGCACTAGACAAGGGTGCCCTCTCTCTCCATTCCTATTCAACATAGTATTGGAAGTTCTAGCCAGAAAAATCAGGCAAGAAAAAGAAATAGGAAAAAAGGAAGTCAAATTGTCTCTATGTGCAGATGACATGATTATATATTTAGAAGACCTCATCATCTCAGCCCAAAATCTCCTTAAGATGATAAGCAACTTCAGCAAAGTCTCAGGATACAAATTAATGTGCACAAATCACAAGCATTCCTATACACCACCAATAATAGACAAACAGAGAGCCAAATCGTAAGCGAACTCCCATTCGCAATTACTACAAAGAGAAAAAAATACCTAGGAATACAACTAACAAAGGATGTAAAGGACCTCTTGAAGGAGAACTACAAACCACTGCTCAAGGAAATAAGAGAGGACAAAAACAGATGGAAAAACATTCCATGCTCATGGTTAGGAATAATCAGTATCATGAATGTGGCAATACTACCCAAAGTAATTTATAGATTCAATGCTATCCCCATCAAGCTACCATTGACCTTCTTCACAGAACTGGAAAAAACCACCTTAAACTTCATATGGAACCAAAAAAAAAAAGCCCACATAGCCAAGACAATCCTAAGCAAAAAGAGCAAAGCTAGAGGCATTACACTACCTGACTTCAAACTATACTATAAAGCTACAGTAATCAAAACAGCATGCTACTGGTACCAAAACAGAGATATAGACCAGTGAAACAGAACAGAGGCCTTGGAAGTAACCCAACGCACCTACAACCAACTGATCTTTGACAAAACTGACAAAAACAGGCAATGGGGAAAGGATTCCCTGTTTAATAAATGATATTGGGAAAACTGGCTAACTATGTGCAGAAAGCTGAAACTGGACCCATTCCTTACAGCTTATACAAAAATTAACTCCAGGTGGATTAAAGAGTTAAACATAAGAACTAACAACATAAAATCTCTAGTGAAAACTAGGCAATACCATTCAGGACATAGGCATAGGCAAGGACTTCATGACTAAAACACCAAAAGCATTGGCAACAAAAGCCAAAATAGACAAATGGGATCTAATTAAACTTAAGAGCTTCTGCGCAGCAAAGGAAACAATCATTAGAGTGAACTGGCAACCAAGAGAATGGGAAAATATTTTTGCAAGCTACCCATATGACAAAGGGCTAATATCCAGAATCTACAAAGAACTCAAACAAATTTACAAGAAAAAAAACAAACAACCCCGTCAAAAAGTGGGCAAAGGATATGAACAGGCACTTTTCAAAAGAAGACATTTATGCAGCCAACAAACATGAAAAAATGCCCATCTTCACTGGTCATTACAGAAATGCAAATCAAAACCACAATGAGATACCATCTCACACCAGTTAGACTGGCGATCATTAAAAAATCTGGAGACAACAGATGCTGGAAAGGATGTGGAGAAATAGGAATGCTTTTACACTGTTGGTGGGAGTGTAAATTAGTGCAACCATTGTGGAAGACAGTGTGGCGATTCCTCAAGGATCTAGAAACAGAAATTCCATTTGACCCAGCAATCCCATTGCTGGGTATACACCCAAAGGATTATAAATCACTCTATTATAAGGACATATGCACACATACGTTTATTGCAGCACTGTTTACAATAGCAAAGACTCGAAACCAGCCCAAATGCCCATCAAGGATAGACTGAATAAAGAAAATGTGGCACATATACACCACGGAATACTATGCAGCCATAAAAAGCGATGAGTTCATGTCCTTTGCAGGGACATGGATGAATCTGGAAACCATCATTCTCAGCAGACTGACAGAAGAACAGAAAACCAAAGACTATATATTCTTACTCATAAGTGGGTGTTGAACAACGAGAACACATGGACACAAGGAGGGGAACATCACACACTGGGGTCTATTCGGGGGTGGAGAGTAGGGGAGCTATAGCAGGGGGTGGGGAGATTTAACATTAGGAGAAATACCTAATGTAGGTGACAGGGGGATGGGATGGAGGCAGCAAACCACCATGGCATGTGTATACCTATGTAACAATCCTGCAAGATCTGACATGTACCCCAGAACTTAAAATACAATTTAAAAAATGAAAAAAAGAAATAATAGCATAACATGTAAATAAAATATTTAAGTAAAATATTTAATTATTTGACCATTAAAAACTTCTGTGTGTATGTGTATGTGTGTATCTGAAAACTAAAATTTTAGGCAATAATAACAAAGATGAAGTGGTGGGATGTTCAGAGGGGAGTTAAAATGAGCTGTGACCCTGGATGTGGTTGGGAGGAGGATATATTTGAAACAACTACAGACATTGTTATAGTTGCTTTTTAACTCTAGAAGAAAAAAAGTAAGTACAATAGCAGCCAAATAAACAGAAGATCAGAAAAACGGAAAGGGATGGGTGTTGTGGGGAGGGAATGCCAACATTTTAACAATTCAACAGAAACCAAGAAAGAAGAAAAAAGGAATCAGAAAAAAAATGGGGTATAAATGATCCTGTGTTTGATGAAACAGTGGCAAGAGCCTTACATATATGTATGTAAATAACTGTGTTTGTGTGTGTGTGTATGTTTGTGTATATACATGTGCCCTTGTGCATATATATATATATATATGATCATGGGACCATGGGGCTTATCTAAATGAGTATCTAAATGTTATGACAGGTTTCTGAGGGTGGAAGTGGGGTGGGGAATGAATTGAGTGGGAGAGGAGGAAGCAAGCAAGATAAAAAAAGAGAAAACGTACTTTAATAAAGGCACATGATTTACGATTCACATAAAAGTTATATTTGTATATATTTATAAAAAGAAATAAAAATTAAGTACCCTCTGCACTTCCTTGATAGGGAAATGTGATGTTACAACAGCATGCTGGAAATTCTGCTTGGGCACCTGCCACACATGTGATGTCATCTGCCATGTGTGCTGACTGAAAATACTCATAACCCAAGTCTCAGCAACAGGGATGGGGGAAATAAGGAGCGTTTCAGCATCAGATTATTTGGCAGAGCTGTGTTATTCACCAGCAGCCTGGCAAAGAAGGAGTGAAGGTGGAAGACAGAGAGTCAGAGACAGCCCAAGACAGCAAGAGATTTCCACTGGCTTGGAGGTTGGAGGTGCGGGCACATTTGAGAAGCCTCCTTCCCTTC